>NC_041230.1:28441425-28469921 GCF_002837175.3 Physeter macrocephalus | reverse complement strand
CTGGTGGCGCGGTGGTTAAGAATCCTCCTGCCAATGCAGGGGACACAGGTTCGAGCCCTGGTCCGGGAAGATCCCACATGCCGCGGAGCAACTAAGCCCGTGAGCCACAACTACTGAGCCTGCATGCTACAACTACTGAAGCCCATGCGCCTAGAGACTGTGCTCTGCAACAAGAGAAGCCACCGCAATGAGAAGGCCGCACACCGCAACGAAGAGTAGCCCCCGCTCGCCGCAACTAGAGAAAGCCCGCGCGCAGCAATGAAGACCCAATGCAGCCATAAATAAATAAATAGATAGATAAATAAATAAATAAATAAATATTAAAAACCTCTCCTTAAAAAAAAAAAAAGAAACCCAGCCAGCTCCCGCTCCCTTTCTCTCTACCAGAGCCACACGCACAGGCAGATATTCAAAAAGACAGCAGGGTCAGCTCAACGTATCCTGTGGGAAAACAGAAAGCTCTGGGCAGGGCCTTCTCCAAAATACCCGCTGCACGCCCCAGTAATGGAGCCCGAGATTCCACCATTAGAGTCATCTCATGTGGACAAATAGCCTACAAGGTCAGCACAGCGTCGTCCCAACAGACACACAGGCAGAAGGGTCACAAGATAAGGGAGGGATCATCTGGTCCCGTTGCCTGATTCCCTTTAGGACTCTGTGTCTGCTTTCTTTTAAGACATGAGGTACATGGGGCTTTTTTTTCTGGCCGCACCTCGAGGAATGCGAGAGCTTAGTTCCCCGAGAACCCTTGCCCCCTACAGTGGAAATGCAGAGCCTTGACCACCGGTCCGCCCGCGAAGTCCCGCTATGGCGCTTATTTCTCCAGGTGCACCCAAGACCACCTACCTTGGTCAACGTGGAAAAAGTCAGTTTAATCCTGAAGTCAAAAAGATGAGAATTTGGCCCTCCGTTGTGCTCCCAATCCCCCAGAAATGAAACTCTAGGAATTATTCCAAGTGCTTCCGTCTATATTTAGGGCCCTCCACAGAGAGCCCTTTTGAGCTCTCTCATGAGATTTGCCATTCCAGCCACCAGGCCTTTGCTCGGGCAGGGCCTTCCTCTGGCTATGCCCTCCCTCCATCCTTCATGGTGCTTCTTCCTCTGAATTAAGACTCTAGGTAGGAGTCTTCTCCCCCCAGAAGTCAGGTCCTAAGTCCTGGAGGGAAGGAGCCATATTTCCCCACCAATATCCTGTGCCTGACATCAGAGGGGCCAGGGAGGGATTCGCTGAGTCAACCACTCACCCCCTCTCTGCAGACATACTGGGAATCCAAGAGGCTTAAGATCTCCTTCCTGGAGTAGGAGGCCTGGATGGTAGTGATGGAGTGTGGTCAGGCCACTCGAGAAGTTCTCTTGTTCTTTGTACATCCCGTGCTCGACCAGTCCCCGCTTCACCTCCACCCCACTCACCTTAACGCGTTTGCCCCCCGCCCGGCTAATGCTTGTTTTAATCCTTAGGCCAGAGTGGCTCCACCTGCTAGTTTATTAAAGGGAAACAACTGCCCTCCTGATGGTGGTTAACCTGAGGGTCCGTGAGGGACACGCCCCAGCTGCTGGTTTCCCTGGTAACTGATGACCCCACCTGATGTCAATTACCCTATGAATGGTAGTCTCCTTCTCCCCGCCCCACCCCCGCCCTGTCTGGCCTTAACCGGTGAGGTGTCGCTCCAGGACCTTTTGCTTGAGATCCCCTGTCCAAGGTCCCCAATGGTCTTGAGGCTGGGCAACTACGAGGCTCGCAGGCCTGCAGACTGCAGCCCAACAGGTGGTATCCTGAGGAGAGAAACCAGGTTCACTGTGAGCAGGGGCCCTTCTCAGAGCAGAGAGCAACCCCCAAGCCCAGGACCCTCAACTCTCTATGCTGAGCGATGCGAGAGGTGTGGGGAGAGGTGGACCCCGGGGACTCTTGGGGTCAGCCTAGCATCGATAGTCTACAAACAAAAGGGAGTTCCCCGGGACCTGCCGCTTGGGGATTATGTGGCAAGTCCTCTCCTGGATTCTCACTCATCCACATTCCCACAGCTTCTTCCTGGTTGGAACCAGCACCAGGACTTTCCCGCATGGCTCACTTCCTCCACCTCCAAAATGAAACCATCAGCAAAACAAGGTGACACTTCATCTGCTGGCAGTTGGATTTAGCTGCATTTTTACACTCCACAGACCAAGTATGGATCCTCAACCAGGAGCATTACCTTTACCACCTGGGAGAGAGCTTGTTAGAAATGCAGACTCTCAGGCTGTACCCCAGGCTCACCAAACCAGAAACTCTGAGAATGAGCCCAGGAATCTGTGTTTTAACAACCCCTGCAGGTGATTCTGATACAGGCCAAAGTTTGAGACCCAGAGCACTAGATAACTTTCAGATAGCCTCTTGATTTGGGGTTGTGAGTTGTATAAGCAACCACCCCTTTTTTCTTCATGGCTCCGGGCACAATTAGTGGTTATATAGTCTTTTGTTTGGCTAGTTATTATCTATCTCTGCCTATGTCCCCTAGACTATAAGCTTCACAAAGTCATGAACCATATGGGCCTGGCTCAGAGTAAGAACTCAACAGATATTGTTGAAAATACATCCATCCATACGTAAAAATGCTGGGGCCACAGAAACTGACTCTGATATGAATGTGACATGTGACCTCGAACAAATGTCCTTCTAGTTCTCAGCCTCTGGAACTCCCTTTGTACAGCGAAGGGGGGGGGTCCAGCTGACCCTTGAGGGCCACGCCGCTCTCTACCATTTTTGCAGAGGCTCAGTTTGACGCCTCCCCAATCCAGCCGTCCCGCACCAGCGCCAACCAAGGCATCTCCTCCCACACCCCACCCCAAAGCCTTCTGGAGCTTCTACTGCTTCCTTCTGGCCTTTAATTCTCCTTGACATGATCTCAACCTAACTCCCGGCCTGATCTGCAACTCCTTTACCCCCAGACAACCCTTCCCTCAGCCACGCTGGGGTTCCTTCCTCCCTCTGGCCTGTCACTGTTCTTCCCCAGCCAGGACACCTGCGCTTGGCTCTCCCCCTGCCCCTTAAGAGCCAGTTCAGACTGCCTTCTGGAAGCACTCCAGCACATAGAAGTCTCTGTTAACAGATTCCTAAAGAGCAAGTATGTCCACAGTCAGACTCAAAAGCAAGAAGGGAAGTCCTCAGGAGCCAGAAACCAGAGGGGACTCTGAGAAAAGTCAGGGGCGGGGAAATGAAATGGGATATTCTGGGAGGTGGAGTTTGCAGCTGGGTGTTAAGAGTACTCTAAACTTTTCAGATTCCTAGATTTAAAAAAAAGTAAATGATACAAAATTTTAAAAGATTTAAAAAAAACAACCTAAATGCAATGTGCTGACCTGGATTGGATCCTGGCACAGAAAAAGTATATCAGTGGAAAAACTGGTGAAATTCAAACAAAGTCTGGAGTTGGGTTAATAGCAATATACCAACATTAATCTCTTAAGTTATGACAAATGTGCCGTGGTTGTGAATGACCGTGGTGGGTTTTTTTCTCTATACTTTTCTCTGTTTTCCACTATGTGCCTACATTACTTTTGCCTGTCGTTTTCATGTAATGAAGAAATATTGAAGACATGCAGAGGGGCATTAGAAGTAGTACTGATCGTCAATTCCTTACCTACAATGACAAAATCAAACACGCTCTGGAGACTACAAGTTTTTTTCTTAAGTTTGTCAGCAAACCTGGCCATTTGGATGGAAGGCTGTTTATAGCACTTATCTTGCTTTATGTGAAAATTCATATGCAGAGAAATATCGATGGACTTGATTGTGGGGTACCACCCCAGATCCCATGCGGGCGTCCTGCAATATATCCAGTGTGCATGTACCTGTACTACCTTCTAAAATACACAAAATTCTGGATTTGGAAAGTCATGTGGCCCTAACAGAGATGGACAGTGGTTTGGGGACCTATGTTACAAACACCCACGTCCCACCACCCAGGTTAAGAAATAAGATATTACTAAAACGGTCAAAACTCCCATGTGTACCCCATTCATAACTTGTATCGTGTGATTTTGATGATCAGGAGGACAGCCATGTTTTAGAAACAACCAATCACAGCAGAAGCAGTGAGAAGAACTTGGAGGTTTCAGAGGTCCATCTGTGGAAGGGTTGCCAACTACCGGCCTCCCCATCTCCCTGCCTTCCTCTGTCTGGACCCACTTCACCTCTTCAAATGTAAGCCTCAGGGACTTCCCTGCTGGTCCAGTGCTTAAGAATCCGTCCTTCCAATGCAGGGGGCGTGGGTTCAATCCTGGGTCGGGGAACTAAGATCCCACAGGCTGCTGGTGCAGCCAGAAAAAAAAAAGTGTAAGCCACAAAAAGTTGCCTGCCTGGGCGTAGGGAGGGGAATTACACCATCACTGAAGAACCATGATACCCTTGTTCTGACAGAAGAGCTTGGACATCTTGAGTCTTTAGACAGTCACCTGGGCCTAGTTGGCGGGGAAGCTATGGGAAAGCAGTGGGAGAGACAGAGGGGGTCCCATGGCTAGGATGGGGGCCCATCAGAACAGCTGTGGCCACTCCTCTGGAGACACAAGGGAGAAAGCTGACTCGGGGTTCCCAGGGCTGAGAAAAAAGGAAGCAGCTAGAGCAGTGGCTGGGGCCCGGGCCACCCCATCACTAATTTGCCAGTGACCTGGGCATCACTCTTGCCCTCTCTGGCCCTTGGTTTTCTCACCTGTGTGATAGTGAAGTAATCCCTTGCCCTGCCCACCTCTTAGTGTGTGGAAAGGCCTTCTGTGCCTCACTTTCTTCATCTGTAAAATGGGGATAATAATAGTACCTACCTCCGAGGGTTGTTGCAAGAATTAAATGAGAGAATCAACATAAAGAACTTGCAGAAGGACCTGCGCATGGTCACCCTCCAAAGGAAGCTGCCATTACTTTTGTGTGACAATATTCATGAAATGCTGACTATGCTTCAGCCCTGGGTGAGGACATGGGGGACAGTGCAGAGCTCAATAGACCTGGGTCTCTACCTCCAGGAGGCTCAACGTTTATCACATAATCCCAGAACTAAATGTTAAATGGCACCTGAGGAGCGTCTTAAAGGATGGATGCACCGGGCTGTGGTTTGAGAGCCCTGGAAAGCAAATCTCACCTAGTTAGGGAATGGGAAGGCCCTCCCTGAGGATAAGGAGTAATCAGATGGGGCAAGGAAGAGGGGACGCCTCTGGGCAGTGGGGCACAGCATGTGCAAAAGCCCTGTGGTGGGTGGGGAACATGGTCAATGCACAGAATGCACAGGCAGCCAGGGGCTGGGAAGTACGGCCCGAGGTGGCCTGGGCAGGTGGGCAGGACCTCCGATTTGCAGACTGTTGGGCTGGGCTCAGGGAGACCTCTCCCCATTAAAAAATTGAACCAATAGTTACCTTGCAACAAAAAGTTTTATTTAATACACAGCTGAGCTCAAACAAAAGAAAGGGACAATCCCAGATACTAAAGATGAAGAGGGAAATGAGAGCTAAAACCGTAAGTAAGGTGGCCCAGAGAGACAAGCACTGGATGTGGGTTCAGACCACACTAACATGGGGTTTTAACACTGTCAGAGGGAGAGAAGTGAGATGAGGAGGGGGGTTGGAAATACCTCCTCTCAGTGAAAAGGAGACCAAATGACTTCACCCACCAAAGGAAGCCACAAGAAACGTCAAGGTGGGTTTGGGAGGGTATAACTTGAGAACCCGAGCCTGCAGCTCGGGTTCAGCATAATTCAGATGTGCAGCTCTGAATTATCTATGTATTTATACTGCCAGCGTGGTGCAGGACTTCCTGAACTGAGAAATGGACCTACAAAACCAGGAAGGAAGGAATGATGTAACCTTTGGGGTCCCTGGCAGTAATAAGTGCAAAATTATTCTCTAAGGAAATGTGGGTGATTCAGGGAGCAGAGTCTGTCCACAGAAAAACCAAATTCCACTAAAGGCGAGCTTCTAAGAAGATAAATATTACAAGCCACACAAGGAAACCACGAGAGAGAGCTAGCAAACACAACCAACAAGAGGATAAGCACCCCAAGGCTCTGACATAATAGAACATGGAAGAAACTACAAAGGAACTAATTTTTCAGTGATTAAAGAAATACAGCTATAATGAAAGCATAGGACTCCAGGGGGAAAAAACAAAAGATTGATTTGAAAAGGAAAACTTGAAAATAAACTCAAGAAGATGTGGAGAAAAGGGAACCCTTGTGCACTGTTGGTGGGAATGCGTATTGATGCAGCCACTATGGAAGACAGTATGGAGGTTCCTCAAAAATTAAAAATAGGGCTTCCCTGGTGGCGCAGTGGTTGAGAGTCTGCCTGCCGATGCAGGGGACATGGGTTCGTGCCCCAGTCTGGGAGGATCCCACATGCTGTGGAGTGGCTGGGCCCGTGAGCCATGGCCTCTGAGCCTGCGCGTCTGGAGCCTGTGCTCCGCAACGGGAGAGGCCACAGCAGTGAGAGGCCCGCGGACCACACACACACACACACACAAATTAAAAATAGAACTACCATCTGATCCAGCAATTCCACCTCTGGGTATCTTTCCAAAGAAAACAAAAACACTGATTCAAAAAGATATGCACCCCCATGTGCACTGCAGCATTATTTGCAAAAGCCATGATATGGAAGCAACCTAAGTGTCCATCAATAGTTGAATGGATAAAGAAGATGTGGTATAACAAATATTACTCAGCCATGAAAAATAATGAAATCTTGCCATGTGCAACAACATGGATGGACCCAGAGGGTACTGTGCTAAGTGAAATAAGTCAGACAGAGAAAGGCGAATACCATATGATTTCACTTATACGTGGAATCTAAAAAACAAAACAGATGAACAAACATAACAAAACAGAAACAGACTCGTAGATACCCAGAACAAACAGGTGGTCGCCAGAGGGCAGGGGGCTGGAGGGATGAATGAAATAGGTGAGGGAGACTGAGGTACAAACTTCCAGTTATAAAATAAATGGGGACTTCCCTGGTGGCGCAGTGGTTGAGAGTCCTCCAGCCGATGCAGGGGACACGGGTTCAAGCCCTGGTCTGGGAGGATCCCACATGCTGTGGAGCAACTAAGCCCGTGGGCTGCAACTACTGAGCCCACGGTCCACAACTACTGAAGCTCATGTGCCTAGAGCCCGTGGTCTGAAACAAGAGAAGCTACTGCAATGAGAAGCCCGCGCACCACAACGAAGAGTAACCCCCGCTCAACACAACTCGAGAGAGCCTGGCTCGGCAACGAAGACCTAGCACAGCCAAAAATAAATAAATAAATAAATTTTAAAAAATAAAATAAAATAAATGAGTCACAGGTATGAAATGTACAGCATGGGGAATATAGTCAATAATATTGTAATAACTCAGGTGATAGGTGGTACTTAGACTTATCATGGTGATCATTCTGTAATTTATAGAAATACTGAATCGCTATGTCATGCACCTAGAACTAACAGAGTGTTGAAGGTCAATTATACTTCAATTTTAAAAAATGAACTTAATAGAATTTCTAGAAATGAAAATTATTAATTTTAAAATGAAAAACTCAGTGAATGAGTAAACGGATTAGACACAGCTATAAAAAGAATGAGTGAATTGAAAGAGATAATTGAAGTAATGATTCAGAATTTAGCATAGAGTTAGAGAGAGATGGAAACTATGACAGAGCAACTAAGAGACATAGAATGGAATGAGAAGGCCCAACATACGTCTAGTGGAAATTCAAGACGTTAAGAATAGAAAAATTAGAGGAGAGACAATAATTGGAGAGAGAGTGCCTGAGAAATTTCCAAAGCTGACGAAAGACACTATCCCTTAAACTGAATGTTTATGCTGAGTCCAAAACAACTAGACTGAGAGGTAAACAGGGGCCAGAAAATACATGACCCTGGAGCCTATGTCAGAGAATTTTGCTTTTATCCTAAGACTTTTATCCTTGATGAGTTGTAAGCAGACAAGTGAACAATCAGCTTTGCTTCTGGAGGCTACTTTGGGGAACAGGGGCAGGAGATGTCAGGATGCAGGAGGCTGTAGATGGGTCCCCACAAGTGATAATGGTAGCCTGGCCCAGGTGGAGATGGAAACAGAGAAAAGTGAACAGGCTCCAGAAATACTGAGGACATAATAGGGACCCAATAATGGGGATGATGAGAAGAGCAGGTCAAGGGCAAGCTTAAGATTCTGAGCTGCAAAGACCTAAACAGACATTTCTCCAAAGAAGACAAACAGATGACCCATAGACACATGAAAATATGTTCAACATCGCTAATTATTAGAGAAATGCAAATCAAAACTACAATGAGGTACCACCTCACACCGGTCAGAATGGCCATCTTTAAAAAGTCTACAAATAACAGACGCCGGAGAGGGCATGGAGGCTGCCCTCCCACCTCTCCCACCTCGTGATGGGACCCTAGGTGAGTGGTTTTGATGGCAGGCAATCCTGTCAGGGAAACGTCCTCCCGATGTCTCCATCCGAGGGGATGTCGGCTGTTGGGAGGGAGAGATCAGGGTGGAGCCTCAGGATGGGGGGCCTGCCCTGATTCATCTGCTCCTCCTGACCCTGCCCAACACTCAGAGGTGCCCCCAGCCTCCAGCCTCAAGGATCCCATCTGTAAAATGGGTCCTGGGGTGCACAGGGTGCACTTTGTCATTCTCTCTCTTCTCAACTTCTGTCTGGGTGGCCCTGCCCTGCAGGAGCCCTTCTAGAAGGGTGGTTCAGAGTGTGGGACTCTGAGTCGGAGATGTGGGCTATAATCCCAGCCCTCTATTGCTGGGTGATCCGTGGGCAGGGACCGAGCCTCACCCCCAGCATCCTCGGTGTCCTCGTCTCCAATGAGAGCATCCACCTCAGAGCTATGTATTTAATGGAACAATCTGGTAAAAGTGGGTGAGCGCCCAGTAACATGAGCTACTCTAATTTTCCTCCTAATCTTCTCCCAAGAGAAACCTGGAGATCACCCCCACCCCCAGCTCTGGTCTGCGTCATGGAGTTCAACAGGCCAGACGGGGAGTCGGCAAACTTTATCTGTAAAGGGCCACAGAGTAAATATCTTAGGCTTTGCGAGCCATGCAGTCTCTGTGCAACGACTCCACTTTGCTACTGCAGGGCAAAAGCAGTCACGGGCAAGAGCATCTACATGAGTGGGTGTGGCCATGAGCCAATAAAACTTTATTTATAAAAGCAGACAGCAGGACGAACTTGGCCCTCGGGAGGTAGTTTCCAACTCCTGGTGCAGAACCAGCACGAGGGCTGGAGGGTGGCGGGGGCGTGTAGTAGTACTACATCCAGAGCCATGCCCTTGGTGAGGACCCCTGGCCCTGTCTGTGTTCTGGCAGCTGCTTGGGCCTGTCCAGGGAGGCTGGCCTCACCCTCGCATTAGCTTTGCCTACATGCACTCTGCTGGCACAGCCCCTGGCGTGGTGTTCCCAGAGAGACGAGCAAGGTTCCCGTTCCAGGTTTGGGCAGTGATGGGAGTGGGGTCGGGGGAAGGATCTAGCATGCAGGAAGACAGAATTATGCTCACTCCACCCCCTCCTCCACCCCTACACTGCTAGTCCACACTGCCCAGGACCTGGTGCCACCAGGGGTCTCCCCTCCTAAGGCCCCCACAGGAGCCCAGAGGGTCTACCCAGTGGGGTTTCACTGTCCTTTACTGCCTCTGTTCACTGAGTACCTACTATGTGCCAGGGTCCAAAGAGCCGGGTGCACCCCTCAGCCTGGCCACCTCCCCCTCTGCTGGCCAACCACAGTGGGAGCAGTTATGACGTAGTAAGAACAGGGACTTGGAATTTTTAAATGGCCCAGGCTCAAATTCTGCTCTTCTGCTTCCCAGCTTGGGGGAGCGGGGAGGTCCCCTCGACTCCCTAAATTTCAGTTTCGCCATCCATAAAATGGGGTGTTAGCACTACCTTCCTTGCTGGGTGGTTGTGAGCATTCCACAGTTAATCTAAGTCAAGTATTTGATCGGTAGCACGTTCTGCAAACATTGGCTTGTATTCGTGTTAGGCCTGGGACAGGACAGTGCTTCCTACCACTCGGATCACCTTCTCCTCTTGTCCTGGGTCCCTCTCAAAGGCCCAGTGATGTCCCCATTGGACAGATGAGAAAACTGAGTCCTGATTAGTTTTTTCTTCATTGCACAGCCTTGTGGGAGTTCCCCCTTAGCCCAAGGCCGTATGGGAAGGGAGGGAAGAGACTCAGGGAAGGGCAGGGGAGTCTTAGATCTCCAAACCACTTTCTTCTTCTTAGCTTTCACCCATTGTTTACTGCTGCTTGAGAAGTACTTGACAGTATGCTCATGCTGGGGGTACCAGGCTAGTAATAGCAGTAGTAATAATGGGGACCAACTGGGCCGGGTACCATCTTAAGAATTTTATATACATTTTTTTCCACTCAATTCTCACAACCACCGTATGGGGTAGTTGCTATTATCACCCCCATCTTGCAGATGAGAAAACTGAGGTTCAGAGAGGTTATGTGACTTGCCCAAGGTCACAGCCTGACAGGCTGCAGCCCTGAGGGGAAGTGACTTGCTATAGCCTGACCATAACTAATCACCAAACGGTAGAGCCACACAGGGGCTGTGAGACCCAGATAGGGGCAATGACTGTCCCAAGGTTGCACAGTGACCAAAGGTGGCCTCCTGGTTCCCACCACTGCCTTCCAAGGCATGCAGACCAAAGCATACTCACCAGCCCTTGTCTGGACTAAGTTGGCTATGATGTTGGAGATGATGCAGATCTCTTCGCAGATCTGGGGCGGACAGGGCAGGCGGCTCACCAGGCTGGAAAGGAGACCAGAAGCGGGGCAGGGCCACGTGGGGGGGGCAGGGCCACGTGGGGGTGGCAGTGCTGGGAACAGGCACAGGGGACTGACCACACTGGGAAGTGGTGGCTGTTTCTCAGGGAAGGGCAATGGGGGGAGGAGGACCCAACCTTGGGGCACAACCCCAGACTGCTCCCCACAGCAAGTGGTCGGGCCAGCGGGGTAGGTGAGCCCCACTCACCTGTCCCTTTAGGACCAGCTTCAGGGTGAAGGAGATGAAGTCTGTGAACAGCTGCTTGGTCCACCTGGGCCTGAAGGGAGCAAGTGTTGTGGTGATGCAGTCCTGTGCATCCACTGAGCTCCTACTGTGTGCCAGGTACTGCTCAGGGCTCTGCCAGCCTTGGAATCGTCCTATAACCCAGCTATAACCCCATTTCACAGCTAAGAACACTGAGCCTCAGAAGGAGCCTCAGACCTGGGTGTTAACCAGCCCAGAGTCCCTCGGGAGGCCCCATTGCCCGTGATGTTCATACCTGTTACACTCACACACATGGATATGCCTGAATCCAGATTCACACGTGTCCATCTGCTCCACGGGCAGAGAGGGGCCTGAGTCAGGGCTGCTCACAGCAATTTGACAGAGGGTTGGCCAAGACAAAGATCTGAGTAGAGTACTCAGGATCTCAGGTTCCAGAGTCAGAGGGGCTGCTGGGTTCAAATCCTGACCCCACCCCCTAGTGGCGAGCTGTGTGTCCTCAGCCAGTTACTTAGCTTGGCTAGGAATTGTAGCTGCGAACTTGTGTGATGCCTGGGATGCCAGCAGATATGAGCTTTTCTTTCCTTCCTAAGCTCTCTGTGCCTCAGTTTGCCCATATGTAAGAATGGGGTTAATAACACAATCTACCTTCCAGGGTTGGGTTGTGAGAATGTAATTAACTAATCCATGCAAATGGCTTGGAAAAGTGCTTGGCTCATAGCAAGTTCTCAGTAACTGTTAGCGATTATTTTTTTCCAGCCTTTAAGGGGGCGTTGATGGGGAGAGGTAGGTAATGACCCCACTGAAAAGATTGATCCCCCAGGTTTGGTTGCCACAGGCATGGTCTGGGGTTGACCCTCGGAGAGGCAGTGGACACACCACCCTTCCATACTCCTGGGGCTCATGCTAACAGGATGGGGCACACGTAGAAATGGGGGCCACAGAGGCAGCGTACTTACTTGCACTCCCCTTGGAGAGGCATGAGCAGCCTGTGGAAAGATAGGTAGCATTCAGGGCATTGGTCCACACACTGCCAGAATCACAGGCTGCAGACTCCCCTGACACCACATCAGGGCAGCCTCGGCCTCCAGGTAGAACCCATGTGCTGCCCAGGCCAGCCAGGAGCTAGGCTAGCTTTGGGCTCCCCTAGCCAGCAAACTTCCCAGGCTGGACCGTCTTTGGCAGCCTCAGAATCCTCGGTCTGCCTAGCCTTCCCTCTTCGCTGAGGCCGATTGCTGGAGTCCAGCCTCCCTGCCTCCCCAGAGGGAGTAGGACACATATTCAGCTGTGTTGATCTGAAGGTCAGTAGAGTCGATTTCAAAGTCGACAGACTGATCAACCCTCAACCTGCAAGGAGGCCACGGCCCAAGACCCTCTTTCCGCCCTCAGCCCAGAGAGAGGCATGTCAGCTGAATGGGAATGCTTATCTCCAGGCACCCCAGGGTCCCCTTGAAGATCACAGACGCATTCTGAATGGAGACATTGGTGGACTTGTCTTCCACCAACTCTACCTGGCTGCTGGCGACGGACAGGTGGCTGATCTGGACGCTGGGAGAACAAAGGGAAATAAGGAAGGGTGTCGGGGGCCTGGGAAGAGGCAAGGGGGTGTTTTTGTCACATCTCCACTTCTTGTCATCCTGCGCTGCCCAGGGATGCAGTGGGCAAAGCCCTGTCCTATCCTCCTGGAGCTGAGTCCAGCTTCACCCAATATCAGTCATGGTCAATCACATTTAATCTCTACTCCACCCATGTTTATTTTGGATAAGATATATATTAATGAAATTTATTCTATGGAAGTTTGGTCTTATTGAATTGTTGATGGTTTATTCAGGGTAATATCTCTTTTAACTTCTCCAGGCATCTTTGCCATCTCTGACCTCTTGTGATGTAGGTCTAAGATGGCTTTATCCTAATTTTACAGAAGGGAAACTGAAGCCTAATGTTACACAGAGAGTGCGGGGCTGGGGCAGCCCCGTTGGACGCCCCACTAGACCTGGGACGCCCCCACTCCAGCGGCTGGTGGTAGGTGCTTTCCTCCCAAGGGGTAACGGTGGCATTCTGCATTGCCAGCGACCCCTAGTGGTAGTAAAATGTTTACACCGACTCCAGCACCGGGTTGGTTACCTGTGCAAATCAGAGTCCACCTGTATTGAGCTTGTCCTTGGGTCGGGGGGGGAGGGTGTTGGGGAAGATGAGGTTAGTTTTAGGACAAAGATTAGGTCCCTGAACAGTGTCTTCCCCATCCCTGAGGCCTCACACAGACATACAGACACAGAACCTGTTCCCTTGCAGCCTGAGGGGTCCAGAAGGTGGATGTGTCGTGTTCCAGGGGCCAAGCCTAGTGCTTAGACCTGGGTTGGAGCCTGAGCTTGCCGCCTCTAGCCTCGCTGTGTGACCTCCAAGCTGTTTAGCCTCTCCGAGCTCCTGTTTCCTTGGTCAGTAAGCAGGGCCAGTAGCGGGATGTGCTGAAGGTAAAATGAGGTATTGTTTGTAAAGGTGCCTGGCCTATAGCACAGCCTCAGCCCAGGTAAAGTCGGGAGACTCAGTTTGACAAGAGATCTTACTACCCTGCCTCCCTCTACCCCCAAAAGACCCCATCAGTAGGGGAGAGAAAGGGCCGTTCTAAGGCCCGAATCTTACTGGGGCTGTTGGAGAGACTGATACTTTCCAATAAATCCCCACAGGGGCACCGGGGGATGGTGAGTGGGTTGAAGCAGCATGGTGGGGGCAGGTTGTGCAATACCAGGCTTCTGGCCCTGGTACCAAGTCAGGTGGGGAGGTCTGAGTTCTCCTGGCTGCTCTTCCTCTCTGGGGCTGGGGGCAAGTTTCAGGCTACTCCCCACCAATCCCCAACTGTTCACACCCCGGGCCCGACTCACTTGTGCAGACCTTACTTGACTTGGCCAAGGATCACCATGGCCCTTTGCCCTTGATGTCGCTGGGGGCTCTCTGGATCACCTTGGTGGTCTCCTGGCTCATGAGAAGGGAGGGCAGTGGTGAGGGGCTATAGGCCCAGGACCAGTTCCCTGTCCCTTGGCCTCAGCTGTGGCTCAGCCTCTTTGGGATGAGGGGTTGGACTTGGCCTCACTCTGGCATCAGTTAGATGGCTACGCTCAGGGCACATAGAGAGGGCTCTGACCCCTGACCCTGGCCAGAGATCCCAGTCATACCCTAGCCTCTGGATCCCAACACACAGGAACCCCATGATCCTAGTCAAATGGCAGCCTCTGAACCCAGCCACATACTAAGCCCAGCGTCACCGAGACTGTGCCGGGACACGCCCTCCCCCAAATACAAACTGATTGTGCAGTCCAGGGACTCAAACCTTGAGATCCTCCGTTTTAGAGATCATTGCGTTCAGCCTCCCTATGCCCTTATTTTAAGAGGCTGGGGCCCAGAGAAGGTAGGGGAGCTGACCAAGGTCACACAGCAGTGAGTGAGTGACAGAGCCTCCGCATCCTGGGCTCATGCTAACCCGACTCCAGCCACGGAAGGATCCCCAACACAAAATACACACGGACCTCCTAACCTTCACCTTCTAACCTGGCTCTGCTCTGAAACTTAACTCGAACCCCAGAATGATCCTGGGTCCCGGGCAAACACAAACTCCCACATCAGGCTGTTTGCAGCCCCTCAGGGACCTTCTCACCAAAGAGCTTGACTTGAAGGTGAGGACAGGAGAGAGTGAGGATTTCTCCACTCAGCCCAGGGCTGTCCTCTCTCTGGGGTACAGTGTGGCAGCCCCTGCATCAGAGCTGGCTTCTGGCCAGGGAGTCTCCTTCTCAGTGGGTGCCCCCCAAAGGAGCCCTGGACCGACAGACAAATGAGGAGACAGATGCATGCACAGAGCAGTGGTGGTGGTACTTACACCCCAGGAGGGCAGGCTTGGTAAGTCGGTACATAACGCCTGGTACAAAATGCCTTTGGGTCACTGCCCAGCAGGGCTGGGGGCAGGAGAGAGGCAGCGAGCGTGGTTCTCGGGCAGCCGTGGGCAGGCCCACGCGGAGCTCATGTCTGCACAGCTCCCACGGGACAGGAGGCACTTCCGGGGCAGAGGGTCTTGCCTAATTCGCTGCCCCTCTGGCCTTCTCTCAGGTTCAGAGCCGGGCCTCCAGCCAGGATGCCCACCTTCTGCTCGTCTCCCCTCGACCACCTGGCACCATGTTCGCCCTCTCCTATGTATCTGGATAATTGCTTAATACTTAAAACAAAATTTATTCTTTTTTTTTTTTACTTAAACAAATGTATGTAAAAATAAACGTTATCTCTTTTGCCATAAATAGAAAGAGGCTAACATACAATGACAATAAAATGAAGACATTTCATTGTTGCCAGATACTCTCGCTTGACAATGACCCTAAGTTTGAGGCATGCTGTTGCATGTAAATCAAAACTCGGTTCAAGGGCTTCCCTGGTGGCGCAGTGGTTGGGAGTCCGCCTGCCGATGCAGGGGGCGCGGGTTCGTGCCCCGGTCCGGGAGGGTCCCACGTGCTGCGGGGCGCCTGGGCCCGTGAGCCATGGCCCCTGAGCCTGCGCGTCCGGAGCCTGTGCTCCGCAATGGGAGAGGCCACAGCGGTGAGAGGCCCGCGTACCGCAAAAAAACAAAAAAAAAACTCAGTTCAAAAAGGGAGACAGCTTTGTGGGTTTTCCCTTGCTGGAATTTGGTACCAGGGTACTTAATGCTGCATCTGTGTACCGCGCAGCATCATCTTGCACGTCCCCAGGGGTACGTGGCTCACACTTGGGTATCCTGGTTTAGAGATCATTGCCCTTAGCCTCCCTTATTGAACTGTGCAAGAGGCTGAGGCCCAGAGACAGGAAGCGAGCTGCTTGAGCAGTCAGTGAGAGGGCCTCCCCACCTTGGGCTCTTTCTTTGCCCCCATTGACCTGCTGTCTCCCCAGAGCTTTTGCCCTCCTTGGAGCTTCCCAAACATCCTCCATCACCGACAGCCTGTCTCTGGGGCAGGATGAGGCCAGGGGCTATCTTGGAGTACACCCCCCGCCCCATGCTGGCACCCTTCAAGTTCTCTTTGCGATTACAGTAGCCTGGAATCAGAATTTTGGGGGTGTCAGGACCACTCCTGCCAGCTGGGTTCCCATGTCCTTGGCTTCCAGAGGATTGAGAGGTAGGAAGGGAACAACGCTGAGTGAACGCCTGCCACACCCAGGCCCGAGCAGCGCACTCACCGTCAGTGTCCCCCTCCCGCACCACCGGGAGCTCTCTACCGACAGGCGAACACACGGAGGGAGGTGCTGGCACTCACCTGGCACCTCACAGTTGCAGCTCTGGAGGTCTGGGAAGCCTAGGTCCAGCGGGGCAGGAGGCCTGGGGACACACCGAGAGAATAGCGTTCTGCCACACTGAACTTAACCCCACGTCCTAAGATGGTAACAGGAGCCAGGCTGACGATGGTCATGGCTCCTACTGCCACGGTCTCAGTCTCTGTGGCCACCCTCTATAGGACGCCTTCCTGGAGTACGTACCTCGTCCTTGCCATCCCCTCCCATTCTGAATTCTCTTCAGTACCAGTCACAGGACACATAGCATGGTTCACCATGGATGAGCTCTTGTGCCATTCCATTTTTAAATATTAATCAATTAAGTTTTAAAATATAACACTGGTATCTGCATAGTCAAAAGTCACGGAGAAAAGGAAATCAAGTCACTTGTCAGTCCTCCCGTCCTGGAGCAATCTGTGTGTGTGTCCGTGCATGCGTGTGTGTGTGTGTGGCAGGGGAGTGAGGGGCTTTCCTCCATAAAGGTTTTTGCCTCTGCACATTCATTCCACAAATATTTACTGAGCACCTACTCAACTAATGTGACCCCAGTCAGGAACACAGAGGGTGGGGAACTAGATGCCAGCCCCTCCTCTCATGGTCCCACATTCTAGACTTGGGTGGAGACCCAGGTATGGTGGTCTCACCTCCACTTCCCAGAACCAGGAGGCAAGATGACTATTTGCTGAATAATAACATCCACCGTTCATTGAGCTCTTATTGTGAGCCTGCTAGGCTGTGAGCTCCCTGAGCCAGGAGCGTGGCTGCACTGGATCCTCACATAGTAGGTGCTCAGCACATAGTAGGCCCGCAATAAAAGCTTGTTGAATGGCGTAGAAAAGCCAGGTGCTGTGCTGAGCTCTTTACATGCTTTATCTTATTTGGTTCTTATGATAAACTCATAAGGAGCTATCAATTATTACCTTCATTTTATAGGCGAGGGATCTGAGTTCAGAGAGGTGCACTAACATATTCTAGATGATGAAGCTGATGGACATTAGAAGGAGGACCTAAACTATAAGGTCTGTATTCTGTGCAGAGGGCTTTCACAAGTCCCCGAGCCCCGAGTGGGGGTGGGGTAGGAGCACACACTGGGAGTCAGGGATCGGGTCTAGTTGGCCCCAGACTCACTCACTGTGTCACCGTGGATTGGTCACTGGCTCTCTCTGAACCTCAGTTGCCTCATCTGTAAAATGGGAAAATGTTGACTGTTGCCCTTTGCATCCAAGGAGATAAAGGCAGTGGACCCAATATGTATACATATAGCTGATTCACTTCGTTGTACAGCAGAAGCTAACACAACATTGTAAAGCAATTATACTCCAATTAAAAAAAAAAGAGTCCTATATATAGGCTTTTGCTTGATCAGCACAAAGTATCTCTGGGTGGGTACACAAGATGCTGAAAACATGGGCTGCCTCTGGGAGGAACTGTGTGTCTCGGAGAAAGGGGTGGGGGAATTCCATGCCTTTTGAATTCTGGGTCACATGAATGTATTATTTTTCAAAAACTATAACATACAGTGTTTTACTCACAGCTGGGGCCAAGAATTCCCCTTAGCAACTGAGACCAAACAGCCGATTTCTCCTTCTCAAGAGTCCTCAGGCAGGGAGCCAGGGCCGCAAGGATGTGACAGGATGCTATCCACAAAGGGAGGGCTTGCCCAGCCTGCTCTCGGGCAGGTCCCTCCCTAGGCCCACGTGATACACCCACTCACAGAGCTGGGTGAGCCTCACTGATTCCCAAGGCCCAGCTAGGGGGTCCTATTTCCCCTGGGCACCCAGCCCCTGGGGGGTACATACCCACAGTCATCGCGAGGGTATGATGAGCAGGCATGCACCCACTGGCCTCACCAGGGTGGGGGCTGGAGGGCAGAGATTCCGCCCAGGAATCCCCAACACCCCCATCCACGGGCTGGGGCTCGGGAGCCTCGTTAATGGGCTCCATTTCCCAGGAACGGGAAGACTCCCTGGCAGGCTACTGTCCTCCTGGCTGCTGTTCATGTTTCACTCCTGGGATCGTGGAGGGCAGTGACTGAGGGTGCCCCGGCCAGGGTTCTGGCGGTCGCGGCTGTACCCACAGCAGAGAGGGAGACTTGCCCATCCTTTAGTGCAGCTGGCTGCTGGGGGGCCTGGCATGGGAGTGTGAGAGGCCCAGGGGGTAATGGATTAAAAAGCAAAATAAGGGCTTCGCTGGTGGTGCAGTGGTTAAGAATCCACCTGCCAATGCAGGGGACATGGCTTGAGCCCTGGTCTGGGAAGATCCTACACGCTGCAGAGCAACTAAGCCCACGAGCCACAACTACTGAGCCCACGAGCCACAACTACTGAGCCCGTGGGCCACAACTACTGAAGCCCACGCACCACAACTACTGAAGCCCGCGTGCCTAGACCCTGTGCTCCGCAGCAAAGAGAAGCCACGACAATGAGAGGCCCGCGCACCGCAACGAAGAGCAGCCCCGCTCACCGCAACTAGAGAAAGCCCTCATGCAGCAACGAAGACCCAACGCAGCCAAAAATAGATAAATAAAATAAATTAATTTTTTTTAAAAGGTTTAAAAAGAAAAATAAAACAAATAGAACCAACCAAGCAACCAACCAAAACCAAAACAGAAACAAAAAAATCTATCCCTGGCCAGGAGGGATAAGTTAAGAGGTTGGGATTAATAGATAAACATTACTATATATAAAACAGATAAACAACAAGGACCTACTGTATAGCACAGTAGACTATACTCAATATTTTGTAATAACCTGTATGGGAAAAAAATCTGAAAAAGAATATATATATATATAAAACAATCACTTTGCTGTACACCAGAAACTAATACAACATTGTAAATCAACTATATTTCAATTAAAAAAATCTATCCCTTCAAACTTAGAATCCTGCAACTTAAATTTTTAAAACTTAATAATCATCATAATATCAGCTATATTTTTGAGCTATATGCTGTTTACATTATCTCATTTAATCCTCTTGTATTTACTTTTATCATGGTAAAATACACATACCTTAAAATTTACCATTTTAAAAGGTACAGTTCAGTGACATTTAATACATTCACGGCATTGTGTGCAAGCGTCAAATTCCAGAACATCTTCTTCACCCTAAAGGGAAACTCCATACCCAATCAGCAGTCACTGCTCCCAACCCCCCAGCCCCTGGCAACTACAAATCTGCTCTGGACCTTTTGTATAAGTGGAATCCTACATCATGATGATTGTAAAAGTGCAAAAAAGTCAGCTAGGGATTAGGGCTGGGATATCTTTTTAGTGGGGGGAGGGGGGAGGTGGGCATTATTCAGTTTACCACAGTTTCACTGAGGGAGAAAAATGTCTCTAAAGCAGATAATGATGACAGCCCCAGACCCTGATTATGTATACGTAGGTCCATATCAGATTATTTGGAAGGACGCACACTAGATTGTTAACTTGGTCACCTGGGGTGGGGGTGGGGGCAAGGATGGGGGAGATAAAGTCACCCTTGAGTCCCCGGGGGACTGACTTGCTCCTTCATGTTCAGTCACAACAAGGAGTAGGCGGCTGTGTCTACGCCGTGCCCAGGGGTCTCTAAAGAAAGAGAACTTCTGAATGTGAGCAGGCTACATGTGCCTCCCAGCGTGGGCCACTCACCGGCTGTGCGACTTGGGTAAGCCACTTAACCTCTCAGAGCCTCAGTTTCTTCAAGCATAAAATGGGCGCGTTCTACGCCATCTCCTAGGGTTGGTGGGAGAAGTAAAGGAGGTATTGCTTGCCTGGCCCACAGTCGGCTGTCTTATCATCACGGCTCATCCTCTTCTCCAGGCTGGGAGGAAAGCTGCTGGGTGTTAATATACTCTGCTCTAGCGAGGCCTTGGTCCTCAAGGCTGGCAGGGAAGAAGTCGCCCATCACTAGAAGGTGAGTTTCTGCAGCAGTGCCCGGCACACAGTAGGACCTCATTACGTATTTGTGGATGGAAAGACTGTGAGAGCTCCCGGGATGTTGGTTAGTCACTGCCGCCACCGGGCTGACCTGAGGGTCCTCCTCCCTGTTAGTGCGGGTGGTGGCCCTGGATGCGGGGACGGAGCCGAAGGGCTCTAGGATCCAGTTGCCCCTGCGATGCCAACCTGTGAGCCTCGGAGGGGCCTACTCCCCACAAGCCAGGGCTGAGCCCAAGGGTTCAGCTGTATTCTGAACAGGCTTGGGGCTGAGAGTAGGGGAGACAGACAGCTACAGAGCACCCCTGAGAAGAGACCCAGAGCCCAGCCAGCTGTACACACCCCCAGAATTCCAGATGCTAGCACCTCAGGGACCCGGGTCCCTTCCCCCCATGACCCCAGGAGTCCCAAACCACCTACGACCACAGGTCCACTTTCTGAGTCCTAGGTCTTCCAGCAAGCCTCAGCCAGGGGCCACTGGCTAATCTGGCAGAGGCCTGGGGCGATCAGGGGAAGTGGGGACAGGACAGAGGGAGACTTCAGAGGGCCTCGCGTGCCAAACTCAGAGGAGACCCGTCCTGAAGAAGGCCCTGCTCGGCCTCTGCTGCCCCCTGGTGGCTGGAGACCAGCTGGCCCCAGGCTTCCGGCCCAGCCCAGTGCCACTGGGTAGCGCTGAGGGCTGGGGAGGGGGAGGCGGCTGTAACTCAAGATGCTCGCATACCTGGTGTACCTGTACCCACACACCTGCCCAGATAAAGCAATCCACGTGCACATGCAAATAACCTTGTGTGCACGTGTGCACGGATGTGCACATCCCACATACACACGCGGGCCCCCTATACACAGGCCGATACACACCAACCCCAGCTACATCTGCCTATGAGACGCACACGCCCACACGTGTGCACATGCACCCACGAGAGCCACCCAAACACAAACGATCGCGATGAGATTCGTGTCTTTTTTTTTTTTTAAACATTTTCATGGGCTATATGTTCACAAAGCTTTTAGTGTTTCCTGACCTCCATCACTCAAAAACTACTGCCACGATTTCTGCCTTCTCTGCACATGCTTTAGACTGTTACTTACTTAACCTTTTAAACCGACTCGCTTTTTTTACTTAAATGTATTTTAAAAGGGAACGTCATATCTCCACTTTAAGTAGAAAAATACGCTTATCTAATACATTGAAAAGGAACACGGTTATTAAAATAAGGGACAGACCCTCTAGATTTGGTTCTGCACACCCACCCCAGGGGACGTTTGCCGCCTTTGGAGAACACTGCGTTATTTTGAGCCTCATGGCCCCTGTGGGGTGGACAGAGCAGTTTTTTATGTCCTAGGGCCCTATGTTTTGGATGAGGGAGCAGGGGCTCAGCCTGGAGAGGCCCCAGGGCTCAAACCAGCTCCCGTGCCCTTGCACTCTCTGCCCTTCCCTAGGGATGACCTCGCTGGCCCCATGCCGCCAGCGCCTCCCTGTCTGCCTCCAGCACCACCTAGATGCGGGTCTCCCGGTCAGCCCACACCAGGACTCTTACCCTCTGCAGTTCCCTGCTGCCCTCAGCCAACCCACCCCCTGGTCCTCCCTGACTCCAAATCCTCCCACCTGCCTCCTGTCACCACTGGCACTCTCCTCCATGCCCTCAGCTCCTTGCTCTGACCCTGGATTTGAGGCCTTCCCCGCAGGCTCTCAGTGACCAGTCCTCCCTCCTATACCCCTTGCGCGTAAATCGTTTCTCCTCCCTCTCCCCGCCCCCGGAAAACTCCAGCTCCTTGAACTATAATCCATCAGACCATACTCTTCCCTCGCTTATGACTCCTCCAATGGATCCCATCTCACTTTGACTAGAACCCACATTCCTTACGATGGCCTAGAAGGCCCTATAGGATCTGTCCCCCCACTTCTGGATCCCTTCCCCCACCACCCCCTTCACTCAACTTCAGCCGCCTGCCACCTTCTAAGGCATTGGCTATGCTGACCTTGTTCCTATCTCAGGACCTTTGAACTCGCCTCTCTTTCTACTTGGAAGACTCTTCCCCAAATCTTTGCTTGGTTTGCTCCAGCTCATCATTCAGGTGTCACCTCCTCAGAGGCCTTCCCTGACCACTGTCTAAGCACTTGTCCTCCCCCAAACCCACCGCTATCTAGAGTGTCCCCCATCCCATTATTCTCTTTTCTTTCTATGTTTTTTCCCCAGTACTTGTCATTTTATGTCCACTTGTTTCCTTCTTTTGTCTCTGTCATCCTGCCAGGATGTAAGCTCCATGAGGGCAGGAACACCTGGCACCAGGAAGGCCCTGAGTGCATAACTGGGAGTGTTGACCCCATGACACGTGCCTGCCTGCGTGCTCTTCGTTCAGCCACCTGTGTGGCAGGGAACGCAAGCTCCTGCACACTCAGGCTTGCCTGAGTACAACAGGCATCAGAGCGTCCGAGTCGGCTGCTGCCGGGCCACTGGGTACCCACTGTGGGCAAAGCCACTCTTGGATGTGTCACGTCAGAGACAGCTAGCCCCACCTCACTTCGTGCTCCCTGCACCGTTATATCCCACCCCTTCCACTCTAAGGACGTGCTTCCAGCGGAGGCTGCCTCTTCCCACTTCCCCAAGGCTGCCCAGCCCACTTCTGGAACGGGAAACCTTCTTTGTGAGGCACAGAGCAAAGCCTTATACCTTCTCTGGAGCCGCCCCCATATGCCTTTGGTCTCAAGCAGAACCGGGGGGCACCTGATTCTGAACAAGGGACACAGCCTGCCTGGCAGCAACCCCGCTGGTCAGTATGGTGCACCAGGCTGAGGAGCAGGACTCCTAACCTCCAGAGCTGGGACCCTTTATCAGTCAGGGTTCTAGCAGAGAAACAGAACCCATAGGAGATTATTTGCTTGTTCCTGTCTTTCAAGAAATGGGCTTACATGATTGTAGAGGCTGGCTAGGTGAGTCTGACATTGCAGGGCAGGCCGGCAGGCTGGAAACTCTTGAGAAGAAGCTGATACTGCCGCCCGCGGCCTTAACGGCTTCATCCTCTGGAAACCTCAATTTGTCTCTTCAGATCTTTCAGCTAGTTGGATGAGGCCAACTCAGATGCAGAGGATAATCTCCTTTACTTAAAGTCTACCAATTGTAGATGTTAATCACATCTGCAAAATAACCTCCCAGCAACACCTAGATTAGTGTTTGATTGAATGACTAGGCCTAGCCCAGTTCACCTTTTATCAGCTTGCTACCCACGCACACGTCCTTAAACCACACTTAATCTCCAGATAAAGAAACTAACAAAGGCTTGCTTCCATCGAATGTGATGCAACTATCCTGCCTATAACCCAAAACACACGGATCCTTTCCCCAGGAGAGGATGCCAAGTCCTTGGGTGACAGTTACTCTTCTCTATGAGATCCTGTAACTTAAATCCTGTGATGTAGGGACTTCCCTGGTGGTCCAGTGGTTAAGACTCTGTGCTTCCACTGCAGGCGGCACGGATTCGATCTCTGGTCGGGGAAATAAGATCCCGCAGGTTGCGTGGCCAAAGAAGAAAGATCCTGTTATGTAAAGTTAACTATTATTAATTCATCTTATGTTACATGATAAGGAGATAAGACAAAAAGATTTACTTTATACTTACTATATATCTATACAAGTTTGTGTACGAAGATACAAATAGCACAAGATGATATACAAATAGCACAAGATGATGAATTACATGAAAATTACAAGATAATTCATGATAATTTCAGGCCTCATTTCTGCAACTGGTCACATAGATGTAGCTGGTCTTTACAACTACTTTCTGCCACTACCCATTCCACACCCTCAGCAAGCACCTCAGATGGTCATGGTTGCTGGGGTGACCCAAACCTTCATTCCTGAAGAGTCAGGGCCATTAGTAGTCCTGCCTTAATTGCATTTTCCATCGACTTTAAGGCAGTGTAGCCCTTAGGGATCTCCTGTATTCTGCACATCTTCTTCCTTAATTGTATAGTAGCAGCCCGATTTCCTCTTGGTAATCAGGGTCAGTCACCCCAGCCAATAGGATAACTCCCTTTCTCTGCCTGATGACTTGGAGGCTTGAGGAGCTGTCTGAACTTCCAGTTCAATGACATCAATGTTGTGTCTCCGGAAAGCACTTCTCCCTGTTGTGGGGTGAATTGCGTCCCCCCAGGTTCACGTCCATCCAGAACCCTGGGATGTGACCTTATTTGGAAATAGAGTCTTTGCAGATGTAAATCCAATGGCTCAGTAGTTACTCAAAAGTAAAGGGATTATCTGCAGAGGATGGCAGGACTTTGTCCCCAAATCCTAAGGGCCTCCACTGTGATTCACCTGTAGGGACCTGCCGCAAACTCCAGACAGCATCCCTGCATGCCCCCGCCTCTTCAAGCACCAGGAGATCTGCTGGATCCTGTGGCCCAAGTGGCAGAGCAGCGCACACAGCAGCCTGGACCTGGTGCAAATCTTTCTCTTGTTCTGGGCCCCACTCAAAATAGGCAGCTTTTCAGGTCACTTGGTAAATGGGCCAGAGTGACACACCCAGAGAGGTCCAATATCCAGAGAGGCCAACTAGGTGTTGTGCCTGGTTTTTTGGCTGTAGGAGGGGCCAGATGCAATAACTTATCCTTCACTGAAAAAACAGGTATCTTGACACACACCCAACCAGTGCATCGCTAGAAATTTCACTGAGGTGGAAGGCCCCTGACTTATAGTGAAATTTATTTCCCACCAACGACAATGCAAATGTCTTACCAGTATATCTATAGTTACTACTTCTTGTTCTCTAGATGGAATCCGCATATATCATCGATGTTAAACCTGTGGGATATTTTGTGGAAGGGAAAGGTGATCAAGATACCTGCAGACCAAATTATAATGACATCAAGCTGGAGAGTTGATCTACCCGAGGCAGGACAGTGAAGGTGTATTGCTGGTCTGGCCAGCTGAAAGCAAGCTGCTTTTCGTGGTCTTAACTAACAGGTATTGAGAAAAGAGCACTTGCCAGATCAGTAGCTGCAAACCAGGAACCAGGGGATGTGTTAATTTGCTCAAGTAATGAAACCACATCTGGAAGAGCAGCTGCAATTGGAGCCACCACCTCCAATCATCAGTTTATGATCATCCACTGTCATCTTCCACGATCCATCTGTCTTCTGCCCAGACAGAATGGGGGTTGGAGATGTGGGAGTCACCACCCCTGCATCTCTCAAGTCCTTGATGGTGGCACTGATCTCTGCAGTCCCTCCAGGGACGCAGTATTGTTTTTCATTTACCATTTTCCTAGGTAGAGGCAGTTCTCGTGACTTCCACTTGGTTTTCCTACCATAATAGGCCTCACTCCACACGTGAGTGAACCAATGTGGGGATTCTGCCCGTTGCTAAGTACAGGCACACCTCGGAGATACCGCGGGTTCAGTTCCAGGCCACTGCAATAATGCGAATATCGCAATAACGTGAGTCATATGAACTTTTTTTTGGTTTCCCAGTGCCTGTAAAAGTTATGTTTACACTATACCGTAGTCTGTTAAGTGTGGAATAACATTATGTCTAATAAAACAATGTATGTACCTTAATTTAAAAATACTGTATTGCTAAAGAACGCTAATCATCATCTGAGCCTTCAGCGAGTATCTTTTTGCTGGTGGAGGATTTGAAATATTGAGAGAATCACCAAAATCTGACAGAGACACAAAGTGCGCAAATGCTGCTGGAAGAATGGTCCTGATAGACTCGCTCAGCACAGGGTTGCCACAAACCTTCAATCTGCAAAAAAAACCAGAGTTATCTGCGAAGCACAATAAAGTGAAGCACAGTAAAACAAGATGTGCCTGTGTGTCTATTTCAACTATACATTCTGTAACTGGGGACATAACCACAAGATGGGTTCAGGGACCCACTGTACCTACTGTGAGATGGACCTGACCTCCCTAAGTTTCTACTTTATTTTTTTTTTTAATTGAGCATTTAAAAAAAATTATTTATTTTTGGCTGCCTTGGGTCTTTGTTACTGAGCGCGGGCTTTCTCTAGTTGCGGCGAGCGGGGGCTACTCTTCGTTGAGGTGCACACAATAAAGTGAAGCACAGTAAAACAAGATGTGCCTGTGTGTCTATTTCAACTATACATTCTGGAACTGGGGACATAACCACAAGATGGGTTCAGGGACCCACTGTACCTACTGTGAGATGGACCTGACCTCCCTAAGTTTCTACTTTATTTTTTTTTTAATTGAGCATTTAAAAAAATTATTTATTTTTGGCTGCCTTGGGTCTGTTACTGAGCGCGGGCTTTCTCTAGTTGCGGCGAGCGGGGGCTATTCTTTGTTGAGGTGCGCGGGCTTCTCACTGCGGTGGCTTCTCTTGTTGCGGAGCATGGGCTCTAGGTGGGAGGGCTTCAGTAGTTGTGGCTCGCGGACTCTAGAGGGCAGGCTCAGTAGTTGTGGCACACGGGGTTAGTTGCTCCGTGGCATGTGGGATCCTCCTGGACCAGGGCTCAAACCCACGTCCCCTACATTGGCAGGCAGATTCTCAACCACTGCGCCACCAGGGAAGCCCCATAAGTTTCTACTCTTGACTGGCGGACCACAGTCACGTTTTGGGTCTCCTTGAATTAGTTTTAGTTTAGATGGCTGTGTCCAGCCATCCCCCCAAAGTCTGATTATTTCCTTTTCCCCAATGCACAGTCACCTTGATAAAAAGCTTCAGGTTCCTTTAGGGGAAGGCTAGGCGAAACAGTGTAAATTTTTTCAGTGTTGCAGGGTCCTTCCTCAAGGATACTTGCCCCCCTTCATTCAAGGGTTTCTGGGTCTGGAAACTGTCTCAAGTCCGGGAATTGATGGAGAAGCTAATTCTGTTCGGGTGATTCAGCTGAGACTTCTGTTCACTTCTGCTTACACAGATCAAGAATTCAGTTAGCCTGCCCATTTCTTTCTTTCCAAGGGATACCATGATCATCTGGTCAATGCCCTAGGTCTCTGCAAGTCCAACGATTCTATTTCTTTTTAGACTCTGCTGGTACCATAATGGTATTCACAGCCACCTTATCTCTGGTGATTTAAGTTCTACCACTTGGCCCCTGCCACCCTGGAATCCGATTATCCCTATTGCATTTAAGGATCTTAGTTCAGTAACTGTGGTTCCCACTGTAATTTCTGACCTACAGAGAAGAATGACCACAGAGCTCTGCAATGATGCTGGGCTCCCCTCGCAAATTTATTTCTCACAGTCGTGGTGAAAGGTGTGTCCTCTGGACCCTCGCAGGGTGGGTGAGCAGGTCTGACATGATAAATCCACTCCGAGGGACTTCCTTGGTGGTCCAGTGGGTAAGACGCCGCGCTACCAATGCAGGGGGCCCGGGTTCGATCCCTGGTGGGGGAACTAGATCCCGCAGCCATGCCACAAGTAAGAATCCTCCTGCTGCAACCAAAAGATCACACGTGTTGCAATGAAGATCCCACGTGCTGCAACTAAGAACCGGCACAGCCAAAATAAATAAATAAATATTTAAAAAAAAAATCCACTCTAACATTCCAATCTCCCTAAGATTCAGAATACCTTCCGCTACAGTTCCCTAAAGCAATCCTGGCATTTCAACTTCATTGAATGTAGGCCAACTGTTAGACTATGTTTCAGCCAACTAAACTATTAGAGTCCTTCCTCACTCTTCATGCTAAAACAGTAAATGCAGAATCTCTGCTTAGTGCGTCCATGTTAATAAATTCAGCCTGATCCAACTCAATGTTGCTTCCACCACTAACCCACACCCATTAATATCCATTCCCACGCACCCCGTGAGATCTGTCTGTATAAATTGGAAAAATCATGCAGCTCTTTCAGTGTGTAGCAAAAAGCTGTTCACTCCTTGAGGCCTGCTGGGACTTGAGTCTGGTTATAGGTCTAGAAGCAAAGAGAGGTGGGGTGGGCATAGGTCCCGAGAAGAATCAGCAGCATTTCTCAAGGTAACTACCTCGGGGAAGCCACTACAGTTTCTTCTGACAAAGGGTTAACTGCCTTAGAAATGGGTAAAGGAGCTACTTCTGACAAAGATGACCTGTAACCTCTCCCTCAGTCAGACTAAAGATCCGCATGGCTTCTGATCCCCTCCCTGGCCATATAAAGAATATTTATCTCCATTATTCATTATGTATGTATGCCATCACTTCTCACCATGCATCTGTCTGCTGCTTAGAATGCCAAACAAGATGTTGATTAATAGTAACAACTGCAGGGCTTCCCTGGTGGCGCAGTGGTTGAGAGTCCGCCTGCCGATGCAGGGGACGCGGGTTCGTGCCCCGGTCCGGGAAGATCCC
>NC_041230.1:28420395-28441312 GCF_002837175.3 Physeter macrocephalus | reverse complement strand
GGGAAGATCCCACGTGCCGCGGAGCGGCTGGGCCCGTGAGCCATGGCCGCTGAGCCTGCGCGTCTGGAGCCTGTGCTCCGCAGCGGGAGAGGCCACAATAGTGAGAGGCCCAGGTACCACCAAAAAAAAAAAAAAAAAAAGTAACAATTGCATTTCCCCAACCTTGGCACTCCGTTCAGTCATGGGCAGGTTCACAGAACAGAGGGGCCGCAGACCACACACACTCCTTCAAAAGTACATCAGCATATTAAAGGCCCCGGGAATCCTGCAGTGAAGAAACCCACCAACTGGAATCAACTTGGTTTCCAAATTTACTTGACCATGGGCTCATTTTCTGTAATGTTTCTTCTACAGAACTAGGAATCAAGAAAACACACCTTGGAAAACGCAAACTTAAAAAGCTACTATGGCTTGAGCTAACATTTGGAAATTTTTTGGTTTGTGCTTTTAGACATCAGCATATTAAAGGCCCCAGGAATCCTGCAGTGAAGAAACCCACCAACTGGAATCAACTTGGTTTCCAAATTTACTTGACCATGGGCTCATTTTCTGTAATGTTTCTTCTACAGAACTAGGAATCAAGAAAACACACCTTGGAAAACGCAAACTTAAAAAGCTACTATGGCTTGAGCTAACATTTGGAAATTTTTTGGTTTGTGCTTTTAGCTTTTTAATTGCTGCTTAACAACAAAACCCAAACCAATAATTTCCTAAGTATTAACAGTGGTATGTAGTACATCCTTATGCTATATTTAGTAACAGTTGTGGAAGCACTGTTATTTCTGCCATGTCTCCCACCCAACAGTGCTCTTAAGCCTTGGCTCTTGTCTGAAGGTTCTTCTCTTGTATTAGTGGGGCTTGGGACAATCTGAATCCTTGTCAGCTGTCCTCAGGAGCACCATCCTGGAACTATTTTGGGCTGGTGGACTATGGAGTTTAATCGATGCAACCCGACACCACAGGGAGAGAGGCCCCACTCCTTCAGAAACAGGAGCTGGGCACTGCCAGCTGCCTGGGGCTCCAGGCCCCTCTTCCAAACGATCATGCCCCTTGCTCTGAAAAACGATAGGATTTTCCACCCAACAGTTTTAAAAGGCCTTCCTATCAACTCTTAATGACCACTTTCATCAATCCCGCTTCATGGCAGGAGGGAAGTCTCATCTCTGCACTCTTGTTTATGCTGTGACCCTTCTCTCCAGCTCCTCAGGCTTTTTCTGTCACCTACTTCCTCACTTGTAAAACTATAAAACCTCCAGTCTCAAGTCACTTCCTCCTTCAAGCAAACATTGCCTTCATAACTCATCAATAATCACTGCCTCCTGTCTGACCATTCCTCTGTTCTGGAGGTCTGGTGTTATCTGAAACTCTATGCCATTTCACTCCTTACATAATTATCTTAGTTGGCTTTTTAAAGCACGACCATACATAAAACAGCATTGTATCTACCCAGCATCTGGCTATGAATTGTTCAGTGAATGTTTATTTGATGTCAATGTGTCCAGTCACAATTCATTTAAATGATCATGACCATGACACAAGAAGCTGATTATACATTGCCCAAAACAACACTCCCAGGCCTTTAGCATTCTACTTACAGCACCACTCATGTTAAAAAGTACACAGCACTTTGCTTTTCAGATTAGTCTCAAAAATAATACTTAAAAGAAGGATTAAAGTCCAAAAGTAAGCTCAGCATGACATGTGAGCAGGTGAAAGGTACTTACCACTAACTTTAAATCGCGGGAATTTAACTCTGATGGGTTACAACATAAGCCAGTACTGTTTAAATCAGGAAATGGGGGGCAAACACAAGCGTAATCTTAGTAAATTAAAACTTTCGTGGCCTTACCTAATCTTCTTCATCAGTACAAACAGTCCTTTAATAAAAAGAAGCACAATATTCAGGTTACTCAAAAATCAGCAACTCAGCTGTTGACCGGAGATGACGGACACGGAGTAAACTGCTAAGATGACAGGAGTCTCTGCCAGGGTCATTCATAGTAAAACTTTATTGAACAGAAAACCCAGCAAAGGTTTTCACCTCTGCAAAGCTCCTCTTGGTTTAAAGTAAAGCACGCATTTTAAAAAGCAATTATACACAAGTCTTTCCTAGAAAAGTCCTGCTAAAACATGTCTAGCAATTTCATTGATTATATAAAGTAGTACACTTAGTGTAATTTAAACATTCCAACAGGAATCAAATCGTACCAGCAGAACCATTTCTGCATCTATGACATCTATGTACAAACACACATGCAGACACACACATCTGGAAAAGTTCCTCAGGCATAAACATGCGACACTAATGCCTTCTACTTACAATGTCTATTAAACTACAACAATATATATTAAAGCTCTTCAGAATAAAGACATGAGAAGCCTTAGGCATTTTTTGTTCATCAATTTGTATCATGGCTTCATGCCTTACTTTCTGCTTTTGCAGAATCACAAAAGCATATCATCCTCTTTGTTGATTCTTTTACTAATTCTGTGCCATCGCCACATCCAGGTAAGGAAATCTAGTCCAGGTGAGGAAATCTAGCCGGAACCGGATGATCCAGTCCACGCCTGCCAAAGCCTCTAGCAGACAGACAGCAAACACCATCAGTTTGCTATGGCTGGGGGACCTTCTGGAAGAAGAGAGGCAAAGAAAGTCTTGAAGACGAGCCAGGCTGTGCTCATAAACGAAGGGCTGGTCTGCTCGTCATCCACTACGTCTCTGTCTGGAGGGAGGCGGTTGGGGTCTGCAATTTCAGGATCAGGGTCTTCCTACAGGTAATAAAACACAAGGAGAAAAGAGGACCGTGACAAGCACCCCATGTCAGGAAAGGGCAGAGTGGATCCCTGGCCCCTTGCCCCAGAAGCCAAGCCAGGCAGGCAGGACCCCGGGGACGACATCCCCGGCTGGACGGAGCTCCTTCTCCAGCCTCCGTAGCACAACTGTGCTGGAACATTCTCATAGTTTTCAATATTCTTGGCAGCAAGTATCAGATCAAATGAAGTACTGTAACTAGATCTTCAACTATCATTAAACTAGTAATTAAGTTAGCCACTCCATTAAATGTGGATATTTTTCTAATTTTGGCAGTGTCCCGAGTTAAAATAAAAAAAACAACTAAAACTGGAAACACAGGATTCTAAAAACAGATTCGAGGGTGACACTTTATATTAAAAAGAATATCCTTCAGGATTATGCATTAAACTGCTTTATAAAAATTCTATTTCTTTTTAAAAATATTTATTTATTTGGCAGTGATGGGTGTTAGTTGCAGCACGCGGGATCTTCGATCTTCATTGCTGCATGCGGGATATTTTAGTTGTGGCATGTGGGATCTAGTTCCCTGACAGGGGATCGAACCCAGGCCCCCTGTACTGGGAGCACAGAGTCTTAGCCACTGGACCACCAGGGAAGTCCCTAAAAATTCTATTTCTGTATGTTATTTTCCAGGAAATCTATTCTGTGAGACAGGCTTATGTTCCTAATCCTTAATTAGAATAACTCTCCATTAGCAGTTTCCATGGTATAACATATCATTACTGAGAATGAACACTAAAAATAGTGAGTTAAAAAAAAAAATTACTTATATATGCCAAAATGCAAATTGCCACATGACAAAAATACCTGATGGATTTTATGACACAATGTTTTAAAAATAGCTAATGCTATAAGAATAAATTTGAAAAAAATCTTGAAATATTGAGCCTAATACAATGGTACACCACAAAGTAACTAAAGATTAAGGACTCGAGAGCCCGGTGTTTCACACCAAGATCGCCAGGCTCCAGCGGAAGCTCCATACCTGGAAGTTATTGTTGGGGTCCTGATTTGCAGCTTCCTGAGGAGGACCATCATTCGGGAAGTTCTGAACTGGCCTCTGTCGAAACGGAAACCACCCGACATGATGCCTTCAGAGGAAGCATATAAAGTCCATCTTAGTGAACATCAGAGTGATATGTACTCGAGAATTTAAGGGTCCTCTCAGTGAGATGAGGTCCCCCTTGCTCCCCTCCTCTCATCAGAGCAGAACCTGATTAGAAGCTCGCAGCCAGGCCCATCTGCAGAGACATTCCACCACACCGGCTCCTAGACTTTCTCACTGACCGGTCAGGTTCTTGACAGGCACTATGGAAACTAGGCTTTATTCATTATCATGTGCCCAGCAACATAAACAGCACCTGACACATAGTATGTGCTCAATAAATACTTCTTCATCTGACCTAAACCTTATACATGAAAACCTGAACAGAGGGGGAAGGGGAAATACATACACAGCTGTGACTATAATATATGTAATAACATACTAATAAGACCTAGATTTGGTCACCTACATATGATTCTAGAGACTATAGAATTTAAAGAATTAACTAAAAGTTGCATCTGAAAAATCCAATTAAACCCAAGTCTTGAAGCAAATATGACAAAATATAACAATGATTAATACTGGATATGAGTACTTAATGCATTATTCTAAATATTTCTTTTTTAAGGTTTTTAAAAATTAAAATAAAAATCCATTTTTCCTACAGAGGAAAAATTTCTTCTGTCAGTTTTCACCACATACAAGGACATATCACTCTAGGCCAGGGTTTCTGAACTTTGGTACTGCTGACATACCGGGCGGGATATTTACTGTGGGGCTGTCCTGGGCACCAGAGGATGTTTAACAGCTACCAACCAGATGCCAGCAGGACCACCCCCCCTCGCTGTGACAGTCAAAAATGTCTCCAAACACCGCCAAACGTCTTGGGGGCGGGGGTAGAGGCAGATGCAAAACTACCCTGGTTGAGAACCACTGCTCTAAGCCATGGATAAAGCCAAATGCCAGGTTTGTGATGGATCTCTGGCCCTTCAGGACTATGCTACAGCCACTGCTGATAAAGGTCAGGACCTTTATCCTAGAAGGCAGCTGTAGCCTGATAAAAGATAAATATGTTCTTATTCAACACAAATACAATTTTCCTTTCCATGCCTCAGTATAGCTGTTTTATTGTGGTTCATGGCCTGGCAGGTAACTTAACTAGAGGAAAAGAAGAGAATGTTGTTCCTGTATTAACACAGAATTAATTGTGTTTTTGGCAATGTGCAACCAAGCCATCAATTCTTTGCATCGAAAATCCTGGAATGATGTACTATTTAAATACACCTCCTTAAATATTGACTGAGACTGCTCAAAAAAGAGGAAAATCTGTACTTGGTTTGAGTCACCACGTAGTGTAATCTGTAGTAAAGGGAAAAAAGGGAAAGCGAAATCATCTGCTTACAGGTACATAACAACGGTGGCCCCCATGACCATGAGGAATCTGCTCAGGGAAGAGTAGAAGTAGAGGATACTGAGAAAAACGGAAAACGTAGCTGCTGAATAGGTCCAATCCAACCAATCTCGATTTATCTCATCATCTTCTTCCACAATAGGGCCACCCTGTGCATTCATCCGCAAATTCTGATTGGCCCCAGGATTAACCACCACTTGAGGAGCAGCGTTCTGATTGGCGGGCTGGTTTTCAGCTGGAAACTGGTTGTGGATAGGCGCTGGAGCAGGCGCAGAGACCACAGGTATCTCTTGTGCACTTGGCGAGGGGACAAAAGCCCCTGACGCAGCAGTGGCTGCTAAGCTAAAATAAAAATGACAGAGGCAAATACTGTTGAGAGCAAGGCACCATGAAGACTTGTTCTTATAAGCTCATTTACGTAGGGATCTTTTACTATTAAGTAGGCATATACAAACTTGATTTTTCTTTAACTTAGTGAAGAACTTCTTTACTAATAGTCATATCTATAAATGCCTTTTCTACTCCTAAGAGAAGCTGCTTGGTAAATTTCATCTGGAATTAAACACCAAGGCCATCATGAAAATATGGTGCAGTAGCAAATTAAGATTTTCATAAAATGTTAAAGATATCACAAATTGCAAAGAAAAAAAGAGGAAATAACATATTCTAAATAAAGTCATCAAACTATGGATCAGTCAGCAAACTATGCATCAATACACAAATCAGTAGTTATCATTTATACTCTACTCCACCCACAGAACAGGACTCTGCAGATAAGTGATGAAAACACACTCATCCCACCCTTCCTAACTTTATGGGTAACATGGGTGGGAGTTCCGTCAATTTCTGGGAGCCCTGGCCACACCCAGCATCGTGAGGAAAGACTCACTACTGCATGTAGTACTGCCGTGCGTATATCTGCTGGAACCAGGAGAGCTGCAGCCACCCATAGGTTGTGTAGCCTGAGAAACCAGGCCCCAGGCCTTGGAACGCCGGCTGGGCAGCTTCAGGCCTAATGAAAGATTTCAAAAAAATGCTCTTTTTGAGTTGGTTTAGTATGAATAAATGAAAATTAAGTTTAAATTACAATCAGGAATTCAAAACAAAGAGACAGAAGATTGAGCTTTATGATAGTTACATGTAGATTTCTGGGTGATGCACCTGTGTAATACAATCACAGAAAGTACTGACAAAGCCCCCCTCCCATGGTCTGGATCCCATGGGAAAACAAGAGCCCTCTGCCCAGCACTGGGGTCTCATGATGTCATCACCATGATGTACAAACAAGCTGGACCTTTTCAGTCTAAGTGGATCCCCACCCTTATTTTAGACTTGCTGAGTCTCACTGAAAGTCTAAACCCCACTATTCATTCTTTAGGGAGCAGCTCTAAAAAGTCACACCTCTCCCAAAGTCTTTTCCGCAGGAAATACTCCTTTCCTCCCAACACCCATTTCTCCCTCACCCCTAGATCTGAACTATACCGGCAGCAGAGTTATGTGTGGCACCACCCATGCATGCTTACTGACCACTTGTGCCCTGTAAGGCCGCCGGGCTGTTATCTCACGGGATCCCCAACAACCTTGTGGGGAGGGAGCTCTCCACCCCATTTTACAGAGGGGAGCCCGAGTGCAGCTCAGGGAAGACAAAGGATCTGCACGAGGTCACTGAACCTGTAAGTAGTAGGGCTGGATTTGAGACCTGTTTGACACCAAACTCATGCTTCTATCATCCAGCGCAGCCTGGGGCAGGTGTGTGAGAGTCATCTCTGGTTTTGTGAGCCCTACACAGGGAACTCCTTTGGCATCACTTCACAAAATTCAAACTAACAGAACTGCAGAAAGATCAGGAGTTGTTATGTGGTCATCTCTGCTGGTCAACTCCTATCCTTAAACAAAGTTATATGCACCGGCTGTCCAATAAATATTTGTTGGATGAAATCAAGTTTTATTATGGTAAAATTCATAGTCAGATATGAGCCTCCATTCTCAAATCATATAGCCAGAAAAAGGGAAGCAGTTTTAAGTGTTTCTATCCAATAATGAATTCAATTATCCACTTTATATGCTAGGTATGGAACTTAACCAAGTTCCATACCCAGAGTATTTCTAAATTTGTATTCTAATACAAATAGGTCTTGGTATGATACTGTTTTTGATCATTTTAAAAAGATACAGTACATGGAAATGAGAAAATAACAATGTGCTTTTGTTAGCCCTGATGATGAGGACATTGCAGATACGTAAAATAACTAAAAGGTCTTTAGAGTTATATCCTGAAGTATGTAGAAGTGAACTGACATAATGTCTGGGAATTACTTTTAAATACTTCAGGAAAAAATGGGAAGCAGGACTAGATAAAGCAAGTATGGCAAAACTTTGATCATTATATGGAGAGTGATTATACAGTTCCCTCTACTTTCGTGTATATTTGAAAACCTCCATTAAGAAAAAAAACAACTCTTCATTCCTCAAACACCTGACTTTATCAGTAATGAGATACTAAAAACTACTAGGAAATGGTGGGCAGGGGACTCGGGGAGTAACAGAGTTTCAACTTGTAGTTAATAAACTTTTTTCCCATAGGATCTTTCACAGTAAGGTGTTCTAAGAGCTGTGAAATCCGAACATCACAGCATTTAGTCACTGCTGGCTTTTGCGCTAAAGAAAAGCTCTAATTGCTCCTTTTCTCCTAGCACCACCGACACGGTACTTGGCAGAGCATTTCTCAAACAATCCCTTCACCTTTTGTCACCCACTGTTACAACAGACAAAGCACAAAGCCACTCGGCAAAGCAGCTGCACAGTGCTTACAACAGCTGCTTTTCTGCACCAGCACTAATTCCCCACCATGAGGTCAGCGCAATGTGAAGCACACCCACGTAGGAGGAGAAATGCCCAGATTTTCAGGACATGCATCTCCACTTTTTAGATGTTCCAAAAAGGCTATGTATTAAGAAAAGTTAAATACAGAAGAGATCTTTAAAGTGAAGCCCTTATAAAGCAAAATTTTGTCCATTTAAAAATTCTATGACTATATAGTATAAACACAGCTTATTCTTAAGTTGATGCAAATAATGCATATTCACATTGTACAACCTGCTTCTTTATTACAACACTCACCTCGAGATATTCTCCCATCCAGAGGGAGAAGGGTTCCGAACAACCTCCCTTTGCCTTAAACCGTCACTTGAGGAATCCCCAGGAGACTGTCCCTGATTAAGACCAGCAGGCTGCCCTATGGATTCAGCAACCTAGATAAGTGTAACATGAACATGAGAACAAAAGGCCTGATGCAACTGTGTGAAATCAAGCTTCAAGGATTCTCTCTCTGGGAATGGCTTATGTCCCCAACCCTGACCTCTGAACTTGACAAAATCAAACAGATGCAATGTTACATGAATATTCTAAAATTTGTTCAACACAGTATCAATACAGATACTAAAAAAAAAATCCATATTTTTTCCTAGAGTAGCTATGCTGCAGTTTCACTAAAATCTCCCAATGAAGTTATCATTGGTGAAAAAATTTCCTGTTAATGCTCTATACATCTTTTTTTTCTATACATCTGATGGTGTTAAATTTACTAAGAAATTAAATTTGACCAATAAGATTTATAAACACAACCCAGCCAGCAACCTAAAGAATTTCTTACACTATATTCAGAAATTTCAGGATGTACAGTTGTAATGCAAATTTAGAGTATCACCACATTAGAATATTAATACTGTATATATATATTTAAAATAAATTTATTTATTTATTTATTTTTATGTTTGGCTGCATTGGGTCTTTGTTGCTGCGCGCGGGCTTTCTCTAGCTGAGGAAAGCAGGGGCTACTCTTCATTGCGGTGTGCGGGCTTCTCATTGTCGTGGCTACTCTTGTTGCAGAGCATGGGCTCTAGATGGAAGGGCTTCAGTAGTTGTGGCACATGGGCTCAGTAGCTGTGGCTCTCGGGTTCTAGAGCGCAGGCTCAGTAGTTGTGGCGCGGGGGCTTAGTTGCTCCGCGGCATGTGGGATCTTCCCGGACCAGGGATTGAACCCGTGTCCCCTGCATTGGCAGGTGGATTCTTAACCACTGTGCCACCAGGGAAGTATCTTAATACCGTATATTTGAACTAACACTGTGAAATGAAAAATGAGGGATTTTGACCATCTAACATAAGCAAGTCTTAAGAGATCACTTGATAAAGACTGCGGCCTTTTCCTATCCAAACAAATAATCACAATGAAAATTTCCAAAGGAAATATAGTCATTTTTTACTCTTTATAAAAATCAATGGTTCCTTAGAAGAAATTTATTATGTGCTAAATTCATGATTGCCTTGCTAGTTCGGTGATCTGGATACACAGCCACTATAGATCAAATCAAATCCCAGAAAAGAGTATACTGCAGAACTCCACTTTTCCACTACAACACTAATGGAATACTCTACTACTATTATAGTAAACTCTCACTCGTATTGATAACAGTTTCTTATTCCTGATTCTCACTGGGGAAGAGACAAAATATTATATGATAAAAAGACTTCAGAGTTTTATCCAACTTCCTTTACTTTGACCTTGAGAGTCTGAATGACACGAACTGCTATCATCATGAAAAAGCAGACATACCTTTGCGCTGGCTTCTGGCATTTTGGAAGGACTCTTCACACTGCACACCAGATGCAAAACATGCCGGTTTTCCTGCTGAAAGTAATAACGAGGTACTTTGGGACATGAATTCAACCTTGTTAGTGCTCAAAAACATTCAAAAGTTAATATATTTAGTGATACCTTTGGAAGCAAGTCCCTGAGACACTGGTGATCCAACAACAGCTTCCCAGAATAAATTAACCTCTGGTCCTCTGGACGCTTATGGAAAGAAAGAGCAGCACAGATCAGCATTTAGCCCCCTCAAGTTCCCAACATAGAAGAAACTGTTTTATACAAATAATTTAAACGTGTGTGTTTTTCCCAGCATCATAGGAAAACATTTTTCCGAAGGCCCCATATACAAAACTTTTACTTAGGAAGTACTTAACTTTAAACTGATCTCTAACATGCAAACAAATTTAGGATGGCAAACTACCTCCAGTCCACAAAACCTATGGCAAGCTACCTGACTTCTTAACTCCCAGGGAAATTGCTTTCTGCCACAAAAAGCACAAATCTGGGGCTCCTACAGCAACGAACTTCAAAACTCAAAGTTTGGTCTCAGAGAAAACTCAAAGTCAGCCTTCCCTAAAACCACCTAAGATTGTCCCAAGATAACATGAAGCAATTCTAAATTAAGCCCTCAAAGAGACTTTTCCCAACATACAAATGCAGCTAAAGAGGAGATGGTGTGTGGTAACATTCCACACCACAACCCTATGAGATATTTAGCATGCCTATTTTAAGGGGGAAAGTCTAAAATTCACTTGTCCAAGGTCACCTGCTGCTAAAGAGTCAAGATTCCGAACCCTCTACTCCATTCCAGTGATTTTAAAACCACAGTCATGCCACACACTTTTATACAAATCTCACTTTTAAAATCCATTTTTAATTCCCTTAAAAACTGGACTTAAGGGACTTGCCTGGTGGCACAGTGGTTCAGAATCCGCCTGCCAATGCAGGGTACACGGGTTCAAGCCCTGGTCTGGGAAGACCCTACAAGCCGCGGAGCAACTAAGCCCGTGCGCCACAACTACTGGGCCTGCACTCTAGAGCCTGTGAGCCACAACTACTGAGCCCACGTGCTACAACTACTGAAGCCCACGCGCCTAGAGCCCGTGGTCGGCAACAAGAGAAGCCACCGCAACGAGAAGCCCACGCACCGCAACAAAGAGTAGCCCCCACTCGCCGCAACTAGAGAAAGCCTGTGCACAGCAACAAAGACCCAACGCAGCCCAACGTAAATAAATAAAATTTAAAACTGGACTTAAATAATGGCTTCAAGTGATATATACCAAAGTCAGTACACCGGAGCTCACCAGCAACTTCTCAATCTACTCTTGCCAAAATAACCAATTATGCAAAATTTGGAATAAAGCTGCTCCTGCCAAGTAGCCCAAGATTATAAAGCAAGCTGTTTAAAACAAACAAAAAAATAACTGTACCTATTTATCTGCATAAATCAGGATTTTTTTGGGGGGGGGGACACTGGGCAACTATAACAAACTGCAGAAATATATTGGATGCTGTGTTCATCATTGTTCTCACTGACTGAACTTCATATGTAAATGCTATAAACCTGGACTTGTAAATGTTATTGTATAGGTGGGGTCCTGCATTATATTAAAGAGTTTCACACTAGAAAAGGTCTGAAAACCACAGGTGCCCGTGATTTGAGGCCTGTTAAAGGCCTGAACCGACACTCTGCGTCTTTATCCAGAAGGCTGATTTAAAAATATATATATTAAGCAAACAACTATTATAAAGTAAGGCTTCTCACATTAGAAAGCAAATGACGAATGTGCTCCAGCCAAAATTTTTAAACACAAATATACAGACCTGAGAGACCTTTTATTTACAACTTTGGATCCTCGGACTTAATAGGAGTGATGTTCCTCACCCGAGGAAGCCCTCCTCCAAAACACCGCCTTTCACCAAATGACGCAACTAGAGGCTACACCTGCTTTGCCAATTTGTGTACCTAATAGCCATTCTTACAGCAGCACTGCCACCTGTTTCTTGGGAGCAGCTATGGTGAAATTGCAAATAGTGCCAAGGCGAATGCTAGAGGGATGGGAGCTTATTAAATAAATAAGCACATTTCAAAAGAACAACTCAGAAGGGAAACTCACTTCCACGTTCTTGACAATATGGAACAAAACCAACCTGACCCATAAGCTACAACCTGACACGTTGCAACACTTCAGATAAGAAAGAACCATTTCACAATCTTGTCCTGCCCTGATGCCCTCTCCTGTTTGATGGAGAATTACAGTTGTGGGCAGTAAAGAACACTGTTGACACTTACATAATATTAGAGTAGAAAGTAAATACAGGAAGGTCCAGCTCATAGCCTCCATCACGTGGTGGGGAGGGAGGGGGGGCCCTAGGGTGATGTTGACAGATGTGTCAACCAAAGCAAAGCGAGGAAGTCTCTGCAATTGAGGGACCAGAGTCTTAAAACCCAGACTCCAGGAGATTCCTTCCACCTATTTTCCTTCTAAATCACTTTTTACCGCAAAGTGCACAGGGCTCCTCCCTGGGACTAAGCAAAGGCTGTGGAGTCCAGCTCACAGGGAGGGGACCAGGGCAGAAGGTGGACTGGGAGGGGAAGCGCCACGTCCTGTTCCTGGGTGTGGGGCCTTAAGTACACGCTGCCCGGGCGCTCACCATGTTTCTCTAGCCGCTGGCCGGGCCTTGGCCCCTGCCGTCACCTCTCTGCAATGAGAGGCTACATTCAGAAAACTCATTTCGCAGCACTTACGTGTCCTTATTCCTACCCATCGGATGCATTCCTAACGAGGAACACCCAGTCACTCCGACGTTTTGGGGAGAGTGAGGCTTGGAGGGTGAAATGACTCACTCAAGGTCAAACTGCTGTTTCAGCGGCTTGGCTAAGGCTGGAAGCCAGATCTAGGGGACTAGGAAGGGGTCTGAAGAGGTATGGCGGGAGTGTGACAGCCGTTAGAGTTTGGGGACCTAGGACGCGAGGTGACAGGGGAAGGCGGCCCGTCAGGAAGGCGGGACGATGGCGGCCTAGAACGAGGAAGTGACAGCCTCTGGGCCACGTCAGAGGGCGCCTACGGCGGCGAGGCAGAAAGGGGGAGACCACAGGCCTGGGAGAGGGGACCTGGGGAGCACTAGCCGTCAGGGCAAGGCCGGCGAAGCGAGAAGTTACAGGGAAAGGGGAGGAGGACGTGGCATCCCAAGGGGGACGCGAGGAGGGCTGCAAGGATGACCGCCGGGGTTAGGGGAGTGCTGGCAGCTGGAGCCGGGGGCTCCTCTCACCGGGCGCTCGGGGTAGACGCGGCTCAGATGGGCCTTGAGGCGGCTCACGCTCCAGCTGCGGTCGCCGCTCAGCTCCAAGTCGCGGTGGCGCTGGTTGGGGCTCTTCACCAGGAGCGTGACGGGCTCGGGCTCCATGTCGACGGTGCTGTGGGCTCGGCGGCGCTCCCAGATGCCAGGCAGGAAGTGTCGCCGCCGCCACAACCTCCACAAAAACGGTTCGCGTCTCTGGAGCGCGCGCGCCCGTCTCGGGGACATTTTATAGGCACCCCGCGCCCGGACTCTGCGGACGGAACCCTCTGTGGCTGCCACCCATTGGCTGGGGCGGAGAGCACTGCCCCAACGTGGCCCAATCGGCGCCCGGCTCCGTGGGCGGAAGGGCGGGCGGAGCACGTGGGCGCAGGCTGATGCAACCCGCCGCCGTGGCGTCACCCACGGTCGCGGCTGGGGCCCGGGAGCCTGGGTTCGGCATCTGTGCTGGGGTTCGCGCGGCCCACGCGGGGCCCCCGCTGAGACACTGGCTTGCTCCCCGGCTCGGGTTGCTCACGGCACTTTAGGGAGGGCCGACCCTGCCGACTCTCCGGTTCGGCAGCCTCTGCAAATTGTTTCCTCACAAAGAAGCAGCTCCGCCCTTTTGACACCAGTCCCCTTTCCCTTTCCCTTCCCCGGGTGGCCCGGGACGTCAGGTCCCCCAGGGGAGGCCTCCCCACCCCCACCCTGGCCTCAGCTCAAAGAACTGCTGGGGGAGCCCCGTTTGCGAGCCCACATAGAAGGGCGCTCCCGACGCGCCTTAGAAGGGCCAGGAAGAAGGGAGATTCTTCCTGGGGTTCAGGATGCAGGAATCCGAGCCAATGTTGCCCCATCATCTGTGACCTCAGACTTGAACGTTGTACCCCTAACTGTGGGACGTCATCCTAATGAGTGGCAAGCAGGCCACAGTCCAGCTTAGGCTGGGAGACGCTCGAAAAAGGCCTCACTTTATAGGATACTAACACATACTTCCTTGAAATTGGGGCTGAGACGCGGAAGGCAGGTTTCTCAGTTTTCCTAAAATGTGACCACAGAGGCCTGGCTGATGTAGACACTCCCTCCCTCTGTAGGAAAAAAGGTCTTGAAAAACAAAACTGACATTGTGCTGGCCCGTCCTTGTTCTAATCCTGTTGGGACATCTGTTTTGCCAGGTGTGTCAGGACCTTGGCAATTGTGCGTACAATGTAAACACTATGTAAATAGTTTCCAGAGTGGGGCAAATTTAAGGAGGGTAACAGGAAGAACCTGGTGTGGTTGGTGGGTGTAGTACCACAGACTGGGTGGCTTAAAGGACAGAAATGTATTGTCTCACAGCTCTAGAGGCTAGAAGTCTGAGATTGATGCCAAAATATTGGCTCCCTGTACACCGATGCCAAAATGAGATACAGAGACAGAGTTTTGGAGGAGAAAGAAAGGGTGGCTTTATTCTTTGTCGGGCAAAGAGGGAACACAGCAGGCCAGCACCTCAAGAACTGTGCCCCCCTCCCTGGGGAATAGGGAGAGGTCTCATATTCGGGGCTTGTGGTCAGGGGTATTCAATAAGGATCAAGGCGGTAATAGTCTTACATTCTTCTGTGGAGTTTCTAAAGGGTGGGGTTGCTGACAAGATTAGGGTGTGTGCAGGGTCTCCTAATCTTGAGGAGCTTCTCTAGTCCCTTTAATCTTGCCTCAGGTGGCTTCGTGGCTGCTCCCCCCTTGATTAGCAACTGTTCGAATCTGCCCTTTGGAACTCAGAGAAGATCATGGAGGCTGGAGTCTTGCCTACAAGAAATGGGGGACAAAAAGGCCTCTGTGTCCGGGAGCCCCACAGGGCCCGCTTGGTTTCAAGATCAAGGTGTCAGGCAGGGTTGGTTCCTTCTGAGGGCTATGAGGGAGAATCCGTTCCACGCTGGCAATCTTTGGCATTCCTTGGTGTGTCGCTGCATCACCCCCATCTCTGCCTTCGTGGTCATAGTGTGTTCCCCCTGTGTGCGTGCCTTCACGTCATTTTCTCTATGCATGCCTGTCTTTGTGTCCCAATTTCCCCCCCCCCTTTTTTTATAAGGACACCAGTCATATTGGATTAGGGTTTTACCCTAATGACCTCATCTTAACTTGATCATCTGCAAAGACCCCATTTCCAAATACTGTCACGTACACAGGTACTGGGGGTTTAGGAATTCATCTTTTTGGAGGACACAGTTCAATCCATAACAATCAGCCTTAACATAACACAGAACACGGATGGTTTCCTTTTCAGCAGTGTTTGTACTAAGAAGGGAGGTGAAGCGCTCTGGAGATAATTGTCCCCATGCTCAGCTTTCTGTGATTGGTTTTTGTTGGCTGAGAAGGGCTCAGTCCCTTTTCATCCAGGCTGGCTTCATGGGTGTGGCTCCTCTGGGGCTCTACTCTTTGTTTAAAGCTCTTCTGAAAATTCTTTTTTTAATTTAAAAATTTTTTTATTTTTATTTTTTGCAGTACGCGGGCCTCTCACAGTTGTGGCCTCTCCCGCTGCGGAGCACAGGCTCCAGACGCGCGGGCCCAGCGGCCATGGCTCACGGGCCCAGCTGCTCCATGGCACATGGGATCCTCCCGGACCGGGGCACGAACCCGAGTCCCCCCCATCAGCAGGCAGACTCTCAACCATTGCGCCACCAGGGAAGCCCTGAAAATTCTTAATAAATTTTGAACAAGAAGTCCTGCATTTTCATTTTTCACCAGGTCTCACAAATTATGTAGCTGGTCCTGTTTTTCATACATCAGGATGGAAGAAATGACTGATTACAATCTGGTAGTCTTCCAACTAGCTAGAAGCTAACCAGTGGAGCCAGGCCAGATGAAACAAGCAGAAGCCTTAGAGCAGGCAGCCAGGCAGGAGATAACAGCTTCACTGGGTAATTAAGGAGGCCACATAACATGGTTTCCTGTAGCCTGCTGTGACAAGCGTCAGGTCCCCTTAAAACAGCACATCCATTTTTGCTCAGTAGTAAGAAGGTAAAGGGGTGTGCTTTTCCCTAGGGAAAAGGCAATCCAATTTCTGTGATTCCCTCTTGAGTTATCTCTCAACGAGACAGCTCCTTGTAAAGGACTTTCGTGATTCTGCCTATAGTACAGAATTGTTCCTCATATACGTGGGGGATTGGGTCCAGGACTCCCCCCCGCCACTCCCTCCCCCATAGAAAAATCCTTGGATGCGCAAGTCCCTTCTATAAAATGGCGTACTATTTGCATATAACCAATGCAACATCCTCCCATATACTTCTCTTTTTTAACTTTTTGGCCGTGCTGCACGGCATGTGCGATCCTAGTTCCCTGACCAGGGACTGAACCCGCGCCCCCTGCCATGGAAGTGTGGAGTCTTTCTTAACCACTGGACAGCCAGGGAAGTCCCATTCTCCCATCTACTTTAAATCATCTCTAGATTACTTATATTACTAAATACAATGTAAATGTTATGTAAATAATTGTAAATACAATGTAAACACTATGTAAAGTTTCCAGAGTGGGGCAAATTTAAGTTTTGTTTTTTGGAACTTTCTGGAATTTTTTTCTGCAGAATATTTTCCATTGTGGTTGGTTGAATACGTGGATGTGGAACCCGTGGATATAGAGGGCCAACCATATTTATAAAAACATTAAATTCAGGTCAACATGCCAGGAATAGAGAGATAAACATGGAGTGACCCTGTTCTCAGTGATCTTACAAATACAGCGAGCATGATAAGACAGTCAAAAACAGAAATAAAAGACAACCCAAAAGTCTCATACATTTCTGAAGGACTTATGATTACACTGAGGAATTACACAGAGGCAGGAGGAGAGGGGGAGACAGAGAAAACTGGATGGAAGAGGTGGAATTTGAGCTGAACTTTGAAAGATGAGTAGGATTTGAATGAAAATAATAATGGCAGCAATTATTGATAAGCCCAACAGGGGACCTGTATACACAATTTGTATGGGCAAGTATAGTTCAGTGGTTCAACTGATGGGCCCAGAGCCAGAGTGCCTGTTTCTAAGCCAACTTGTGTCACTTATGAGCGTGACCGTAGGCAAGTTACTCAAACTCTCTGTACCTAATTGTCCTCATCTGTAAAATAGGAAGAATAATCGTGTCTATTTCACGGGGTTGTTGTGATATTTAAATGATATAGCATTGTTAAAGGTCTTGGGGAAGAGCCAGACACTTAGCAAGTGCTCAATTAATATTAGCCATTAATATTTAGGAAACTGCAAGGAGTCCAGTCCACAGGTTCCCAAGCCTCGCTGTGAAACAGAATCACCTGAGGAACTTTTTTTTTTTTTTTTAAAGTGAAGTCTTACAACACCGAGTATTGACAAAGATATGGAGCAATCAGGACTCTCATACTTGGCTGGTAGGCGTATAAAATTGTACAGCCACTGTGCAAATCAGTCTGGCGGTTTTCATAAAGTTAAACATACACCTGACTTACAACCCAGCTATTATACTCACAGGGATTTACCCAAAAGAAATTAAAGACTTGCACAAGAATGTTGATGGCAGCTTTATTCATAGCATCAAACACTGGGAACAGTCGAGGTGTCCATCACCAGGAGACCAGATAAACACTACTGTATATCCATACAATGGAATACTACTCAGTAATAAAAAGAAACGAACTACCATACATGAAGCAACATGGATGAATCTCAAAACCGTGCTGAGTGAAAGAACCAGACAAAAGGAGTACATATTAAATGCTTCCATTTGTATAAAACTCTAGAATAAGCAAAATGAATCTATGGTGACGGAGAACAGATGCATGGTTGCCTGGGGATGGGGTGGCAGAGACGGACTTGGAAGGGGCTGTGCTGAAGTCGGCTGGTGCTGGTTTTCAAGAACCGAATGTGAGCTTGTCTTACTGACTCTGCTTTCAGTGTCATCACACTGACAACCTGAAATTGGCCATGGTAGGAATATTCACACCACAGAGATCAGGAAGCGCAATAAAGCAGAGCCTTTTTGCCCCGGGGAAGCAGTTGTTCACCTCTACTAAATACACCACTGGGCATGAAGGAAATTTCTAGGGTGGTGAAAAGTTCTGTCTTGGTAGGGTGTGGGGTAGGCAGGCACAGACATTTTTCAAAATGGATCTAGCTGTATACTTAAGATATGTGCATTTCACTGCATGGACATTATGCCCGCAACTAAACACGTAAAAACAATAGGATGGGTGTCTGGTCCCATGTCAGGCCTACCAAATGGGACCTGAGGCATCTAAGTCAGTACTGATTCAAGGGCCAGCTTTGGAAACCACTGGTCAAGTGTGGCAGTAAGGACAAGGTTTATTTTAAAATACTAATAATGATGATGTCTGTACTTCTCTGGCAGTCCAGTGGTTAGGACTCCAAGCTCCCAGCGCAGGGGACGTGGGTTTGATCCCTGGTCAGGGAACTAAGATCCCGCATGCCATGCCGAGCAGCCAAAAATAAATATAAATAAAATAAAGTAAAATTAAAAAAAATAATAGTGATGATGTCAGCAAGAGGTAAGACTGGAAAGAATTCTTGGGACCAGTTCAGGGAAGACTTTGCATGCTCACCCTTGAGAGTTGGCTTTATTTTTGGGGCAATAAGGTTTTTGAGTAGTAGGACGTGATCAGAATCTGTATGGATCTTCATCATTACGAAGGCTGGGTTCGAGGGGGAGAGACTTGGGGCCACGAGACCTGAGTGGTTCGTTCAAGAGAAAATGTAGATCAGTGCTAGGGTCGAGCAAAAAAGGAAATGTGAAAAAAAAGTAGGAAAAAGAAAAAGACATCGCAGAAATAAAGCAGGAGGGAAAGAGGCCTGGGAACAAAGATGGGTTCGGGAACAGAGCTAATGGCTAACACGGGGGAGTGCTTACCACGTGCCAGACGCACAAATTCAAGAAACTTGCATTTTATCCTCAGAGCAACCTTTGAAGTAGAATGCTTTTATTATTGCCGTCTCACAGCTGGGGAAACTGAGGCACGGGGAGTTTAAGTAACTTGGCTACAGAGCTAGTAACTCTGAAATTTTTATTGTGTAATTAACTGGTACTGAGGTATAATTTACATATAGTAAAATACATGGATCTTAAATGTACAGTTCAAAGAGTTTTGGCAGGTGTATTCACCTGTGTGAATTCAATTCCTATCATTCCAGATACATTCCTATCATTCTAGAGAGTTCCCCAGTGCCCCCTCCCAGCCAACCTGCTCACCCCCCCACCAATCCTGGTCCCAGACATTACTGGTCTGCTTTCTGTCACTCCAGTTTGGTCGGGCCTGTTCTAGAAGTTCATATAAATGAAATCATACGACATATATTCCTTTGTGCCTCTCAAGAATAGAAAGTCAAGAGGCTCAGGGAAAGAAAGATAGTGAGTTCAAGGAAAATCCATACTCTTTTTTTTTTTTCTTTTTTGGCCACGCCATGAGACATGTAGGATCTATAGTTCCCACACCGGGGATAGAACCCATCCATGCCCCCTGCAGTGGAAGTGCAGAGTCTTAATCCCTGGACAGCCAGGGAAGTCTTGGAAAATCCATATTCTTAAGTGAGATTTCTGGAAATGTGGAAATGAAAGACTATGGAAATTTAAAAACTTGATGGTTAGAAGCACCTCTGTGGTGCTATGTCTCTGCTGTGACCTAATTCATCTTTAAATTCTGAGGGGGGAGAGGGAAGGAGCCGAGACCTGTTTTATTTTGTACTCAGGCTGTGAGGGTCTAGAAGCGTTTGCAGAACCTGAGCAGGCAAAAGGTCACTGACGGTGCACGTGCTTTATTTCAAACAATCTGGTGTCTTAGGCCCTGCTGAACTTCTGTACTTTGTCCTTGGAATTCTTGTTTTTACTTGGTTTCTAGAGATTCTCCCAAATAATTCAAGCTCCAACCAGAAACCTTGACTTTTATGGTCATTTCTGAAATCCTAATTTGGCCACACACACGAGCCATCTTCTTTAGGCCAGGAAATGGACATCCTGTTCTGTACTCATGAAATCCATCCCATAGTGACCCATGCCCACGCTAAGCCGGAAGCAGCTTTCTTTCCTCACCAGAAGTAGCGCCCACAGTAAATCCTCCCAAACAATGTGGTCAGTGATCAGGAAGTGTTTTTGTTTGATAAAGGAAGGCGCTATCTCGGACTGGGATGCCCAAACTTCGAGTGTGACACCCACTTCCTTGTTACTTTCTGATATCTGTTTCTTAAAAGTGCATATCGGGCTTCCCTGGTGGCGCAGTGGTTGAGAGTCCGCCTGCCGATGCAGGGGACACGGGTTCGTGCCCCGGTGTGGGAAGATCGCACATGCCACGGAGCGGCTGAGCCCGTGAGCCATGGCCACTGAGCCTGCACGTCCGGAGCCTGTGCTCCGCAACGGGAGAGGCCACAACAGAGGGAGGCCCGCATACCACAAAAAAAAAAAGTGCATGTTACATACATTTTTATAATCAAAGAGAATGAAAACTGATTTGGCTTTGAGAACCCCAAGTATCTCTTGAATGGGAGACATTGACGGGTCTGGCCAGTCAAGACTGACCACTGGGGGCAACAGTGGGCCTGGTAGTTAAATGCACGGTGCACTTCTTTTTTTAAAAATACTTTTTAAAAATAGATTTATTTATTTATTTATTTATTTATTTTGTGGTAGGCGGGCCTCCCTCTGTTGTGGCCTCTCCCGTTGCGGAGCACAGGCTCCGGACGCGCAGGCTCAGCGACCATGGCTCACGGGCC
>NC_041230.1:28399531-28420227 GCF_002837175.3 Physeter macrocephalus | reverse complement strand
GAGCACGGGCTCTAGGTGCGTGGGCTCCAGTAGTTGTGGCTCACGGGCTCTAGAGCACAGGCTCAGTAGTTGTGGCGCACAGGCTTAGTTGCTCTGTGGCATGTGGGATCTTCGCGGACCAAGGATCAAACCTGTGTCCCCTGCGCTAGCAGGCGAATTCTCAACCACTGCGCCACCAGGGAAGTCCATGCATGGTGCACTTCTAAACTCAGCCCTTATAAGGTTTAAAAAGGTACCTGGGGTTCATTTACTTGATAAGCTAAACAGAATTATCATATGACCCAGCAATTCCACTCCTAGGGTTATATCTAAAGGAATTAAAATCAGGAATTTAAACAAAAACTTGTCTATGAATATTCACAGTGGCAACATTCACAATAGGCAAAAGGTAGAAATAACTGAAATGTCCAAGAACCGATGAATGGATAAACAAAATGCGGTCTATCCATGCAATGGAATATTATTCAGCCATGGAATAATATTGGAAAGGAATGGAAAGGAATGAAGCCATGGAAAGGAATGAAGTACTGATACTTGCTATAACATGGATGAGCATTGAAAACATCGTACTAAGTGAAAGAAGGCAGACCCAGAAGGCCACAGATTGTATGGTTTTTATTCATATGAAATATCTAGAATAAGCAAATCCATAGAGACATAAAGCAGATTAGTGGTTGCCAGGGGTTAATGGAGGGTGATTGCTTAATGGGTCCATGATTTCCTTTCGGGATGATGGAAATTTTTTGGACCTAGATAGTGGTGATGGTCGCACAACATTGTGAATGTGCTAAATGTCACTGAATTACACACTTTAAAATAGTTAACATGGTGAATTTTATATATATATATATATATATATATACACATACACACATATATTTGGAGTAGACATTAATTCCTTTTATGCTTTAATTGAAGTATAGTTGATTTACAAGGTATATATACCTTGATTTACAAGGTATATAGCAAAATGATTCAGTTATACCTACTATATAAATGTACATATATATGTATATATATATATTCTTTTTTATCATTTAGTACGATAATCTCTAGGTCCATCTATGTTACTGCATGTAGCATTATTTCATTCTATTTTATGGCTAAGTAATATTCCATTGTATATGTTTCTTTTTTTTTTTAGCCACACTGCACAGCTTGTGGGATCTTAGTTCCCCAACCAGGGATTAAACCCGGGTCCTCAGCAGTGAGAGCAGAGTCCTAACCACTGGACCACCAGGGAATTCCCCCATTGTATATGTTTGCCACGTCTTCTTTATCCATTCATCTGTCGACGGACATTTAGGTTGCTTCCATGCCTTGGCTATTGTAAATAGTGCTATCGATACTATGAGGTGAATTTTATATTATACAATTGAAAAAACCAAAAGTCCTATTTGGTTCCCTCTTTCCTGTTGAATGCTATTTCACAGCCTTTCCTCCAATGGAGGGAAGAACCCAAATAAAATAACCGCCACCAGACAACAAAAATCCTTCCGATTATCGCAAAAAGGACGGGGTAGATGAATGGGTGGTGTCTGCTTGATTCAGTAATCTCTCTCACAGAGCACATGCTTGGCTCTTCTCTAGACTGCAGGTGCAGCCAGCTCCAGGTTTATGACTCTCCTGGCTGCTTGGGTTTGGTTCCAGGGTAAACACCACTCAGGTGGGCCCTGCCCTCCAGGCCTGCATCCTGGGCAAGATCATGGCTGAACTCTGAGGCCCAGGAAACCTCAAAAGCCCACACTTCCCCATCACAGGTGCCAGTCCAGCCCTCTTCTAAATATTCTGATTGTAGTCCAGCATTTTACTTTAAAAAGAAAAGAAAAAACCCATATTTATTCATCTTAAGTTTTATAGTACCTTTTCATAAATACAGAATCTTTCCTGTACTCTAAGTAAAATTTTGACTGTGTGCTAGTTTCTTTCTTTTTTCTCTAGCAAAACCCCCAGCTTCCCCAAGCTGGTTTCAGACTAGGCCTAGCACTTAGGCAAAGATGCATAAGACTACAGAGAGCTATAGCAATATAGCAATATTCTTGTTAAAATGGTGGGACTTGTTACTTTCCTCCATAAATTCCCTTGCTCAGCCCTCCCATTCAACTCTGGACTTTTCCTTTCCCAGCCTATAACAAACATCTCCACTCATTCCCCTCTTATCTCTGCCCTGGTTCCGTCAGCTTTCTCTGCCCCAGGCCTACATCAATCACTCAGGTCAGCAAGATTTCACCTGCGGGTCTGGTTGTTTGTAAACAAGCTCTGGCCCCCTCCCCCTGCACCTTGCCCTAATTCCCCAAACCTCCTTATGTTAACCAACCTTACCTTTCTCCAAGACGGGACCCTTGAACATCTCCCGTTGCAGGCAGCCCTGTCTCCCCCTCCTCCTCCCCACTGTTGCTTCTAGGCTGGTGTGCATCTTAGCAGCCACTTCTCACCGGAAGGCTTACCTGACTGCAAGTATAATCTCTTGACCTCTAGGGCTCTCTTCCAAGATCACAAGCTTCCCTCCCATCCCTTCCCCATCTTAATAATCCCAGCTCCCAGATCATACTCCCTTTCATTCAGTTCTACTTACATTTATCTCTGCTCCCACCGCTCATTGGCATAATCCATTCCTTTGCCATTCATTCATTCATTCGACAAACATTTATTGAGTGCCTACTCTGTGCTAAGCCCTGTGATGGGTGCTGGGGTGCAAAGATGAGTCGATGTGGTCACAATCAGGGCTGATATGCACTCACTCAGCCATTTCAGCAGTTAAGATATTGAAATACCACCATGCCAGCTGGTAAACATGCTGTGAATACCCTCCAGCTGCCCCGGCCCTGAGACCTCCAGGACTTCCTACCATCCAGTAACTAAAAGTTTCATCCCACTGCCACCTTCATAGAGCTCACAGTCAAATGATAGACATCCTAGATTTTGCTCAAAAATGTTTACCTCCTGGGACTTCCCTGGTGGTGCAGTGGTTAAGAATCTGCCTGCCAACGCAGGGGACACGGGTTGGAGCCCTGGTCTGGGAAGATCCCACATGCCACAGAGCAACTAAGCCCATGCGCCACAACTACTGAGCCTGCGCTCTAGAGCTTGCAGGCCACAGCTACTGAACCTGCGCGGCAACTACTGAAGCCTGCATGCCTACAGCCCACGCTCCGCAACAAGAGAAGCCACCACAATGAGAAGCTCATGCACTGCAACGAAGAATAGCCCCCGCTCACCACAACTAGAGAAAGCCTGTGCACAGCAACAAAGACCCAATGCAGACCAAAATAAAAAAAAAAATTAAAAAAAATAAAAATGTTTACCTCCTGCAGAATCTCAAACTTTGAGATGCACACATACTGGCCACAAACTACCCTGTATTCTTCTCTGTCTCCCTCTCTCCCATTCCCACTGAGCATCCTTTTTGTCCTGCTACCAGCCCCTCAAGTCTTCTCAACTCTTGCAGCTCACTTCTGGTGTCTCCATCCATCTTGGAGCTCGTGGTCAGCCATTTTCATGTATTTTGGTCATTCTCCTTGAATTTCTCGTGCCTTGGCCTTCCATCCTTCTTGCTTGGACAGCCCCATCACTGGGGAACGTGTCCCCTGCATTCTACACATTTGCTTCTGACCTGGCGCTCGGGCGACCTGCCAGAGAAAGGCCCCAGGGCAGGTGTCCTGAGAATTTTGCACCCTTGGACTAGCAGAGATCAGCTATGCCCTCCCTGCTGCTTGGCAAAGTTTCCGCCACATTTTCTTGATTCACCATTACTACCTCTTCATCAATTATTCTCTTCATTGCATCTTAAATCTTTCCCCTCAGACCTATAAATACACCCAGATCTCTCTTTATCACTCCCACCTGTAACAGAGACATTGATTGCTCGATGAATACTCACGTTACCCCCAGTTTTCCAGACCCTTGCAGGGAGGTGGTGCCATGTGACTTACTTGGCTAATGGACTTTGAGTGGAAGTAACAGGTCACTTCTGAGCTGAAGCGTTTGAAAGCCAGGGCATGACCCTCCTACTCTCTTTTCCCTGCCTCGGTGAGTTAGAAGCTACTGGCTGAGGTGATAGCCTCCCAAGATGGGAATAGTTTGGATCACTGAGTCTTGAGGTGGAGAAGAGGGCTTACCCAGCATAAGAATATTTGTAGGAGAGAAATCAATCTTTGTCATGTAAGCCACTAACATTTAGTGGGTAATTTATTACTGTAGCAGAGCCTACCATGATCCTGACTGATATACCCCCTAAGATAACAACTACCAAAATGCTTTCCCTGGAGTCTCCTTTCCCTTGGAGTCTCCTCCAAGTTTCCACCTTATTTTTTCTCCCCTTATGTTCCTCTCCATTGCTGGGTTACTGAAGCACAGGTCAATGTGCATGTCTGCTGCTTTCCTTTCCCCTCCACCAATTATTCCTCGGTCTCTGGTACCTGAACCACCACCTTACCAAATTATTCTCTGTAAGAGGCTCCCAGTGATTCCCTGAACCGCAATTCAGCAGCAGCTTCACTTCCGCACTCGGCTGCCAGGAGGGTCGACGAGTCTATGCTTTTTCGATCTCTTCTCTGGTACCTTCTAAGGCCCTTGGTTACCTGGGTTTTCCTCCTGCCTCACCAATGATCTTTTCTAGGCTGCTTTGCTGGCTGCTTATTCTTCCTCCTACCCCTAAATGTAGCCCTTCCCAAGGTCCAGCCTCCAGCCCTCTCCATTCTCTTTACTTTCTTCCTTGGTGATCTCACCCAAGGTATGGCTTCGATTTCCTGTCTTTTAGTGTTGACTCCCAAATCTACGGATGGTCTCTGTTCTTACACTGTCAGGCTAACCGTGGACACCCTGAGTTCTTCCTGAGCTCCGGGACCACAGTTCTGACCACTGGGATGTCTTCATACTTAAAGTGTCCAAAACCAAACCCACCTACTTGCTCATTTCCTCCAGCAGAAAGCCTATTACCTCGCCCTCCATATCACACGGTTTCATTGTTCATTCTTACAGCTGCCCAGGCTCAACTCCTGGGGCCCTTTTCCTTCCACACATACATCCAGGCAATTCCCAGTTCTGGAAGATACTCTTCTTCCTCCTCTCTTCCCTGCTCTTCGCCACTCTTAGAGCGTTGAGACCTGCTGACTTGCCTTTGCTATTCTGCACAGCCTCCTCTCTGGGTGCCCTGCCTTTTCTCCTCCAGCATCCTTCATCTCCTGTCTGGCCAAGCTTCCTCAGGCTCCTATCACCCCTTCACCTTCAGTGGCCCTCCAGTGCCCCTAAGTCAGTCCTGAGCTCCTCAGCCTCTCAGTGGGGGCCTTGCGCATTACAACCTTCTCAGTCTTATTTTCCCCGGGTACGCATCCCTCATACACCAGGAAGACTGGTTTATTTCTTGTTCCCCAAACACACCTAGTAAGCTGTTCTTACTCTGGTCCTTGCTCAAGGCATCCTGCCACTTGGGTTACCTTCTCCCAATCCCAGCTTTCATTTCTGTCTATAGAATCCTATCAACTGTTCAAACCTATTTTAAATACCATTTTCTCTAGAGAGAGTTTCTTAATTCCCTGGACCTTAGTGTTTGCTCCCTCTTTTGCATCCTTAGAGTGTTTTATTTTGTAACCCTCCTATGAGAAAATGAAAACCACTTGTCCTTTCTTGCCACCATCTTTCGTCCGTATGACGTTCTGCTCTTCGGCCTCCCAGCCAGGTGGTTCTTCTTAACGCTCTACCACGTGGTATTTTTAGAAACTGAGTTTGTTGTGGCTCCCTGTCAGGAAGGCGCGCTCATGTCATGCTTGTGTTTTTAGTCATAAGGTTGACCCTCACTTCAAGTGGGCAATTAACAATGAAGCCGGTGGCTGGGCTTTCCTGGGCCCCGTTTCTGTAAACACTTTTGAAGTGGGCAGTATGTATTTTCTGATATCCTGAGCTATACACATCTACAAGTGAAACCTGGCTGTTTTGCATGTGCTTGGGGGCCTCCCAGCCAGGTGGTTCTTCTGGAACGTTTCCAGCTATTCTCTTCCCTGTGAAACCCACCTCTCCCTCCTAGCCACACGAGAGGCCAGGCAGGTGTGTAAAAGGGAATTCAGTCCAAATGGGGCTCTCCATGCTCTGATGAGACCTGCGGCTCTCTGCCTGGGAGGCGGAGCTCAGAGAGTCTATCTGGTGGAAAACAGGCGCTGCTGTACTTACGTCAAAGCCACGACAAGTCTGGGCAGGAACTGAAAGCAGATGTGAAATCTGGAGGCAGAAATGCCAAGGGGAAAATCAGGAGCTATCTGAGCAGTGGATCCTGTGGGAGATAAATGAGGAGTCCCTTTCTGCAGTGGCAGTTGTGGCTGCTGGCGGGGGCTGGGTCCCAGCTCTGATGACCCAGCTCTCTGTGGCTTCCCATGCACAGTGCAAGGGTGGACTACTCACTGATGTGGAGTATCTACTCGTCTAAAAGCAGAGAAAGACACACACACACTGTAGACCAAAATCTCGTACCCTCTCAGGGCCCAATATGCCCAACAATGACTTGGAGGGCCTTCAGAGCCTCTGAGCACACGGTAGGGCAGCAGGAAGTGGTGGGCCAAGTTGGGGGGGACTGAAGACTGTGTCCTCCCCCCGACCCCTCCCCTCACTTCCACAACTTTGATCAACCACACGTGGGCCAAACCACAGTCAGCAGCAGGCCAGCTGGCTGGTGACACATGCTTTGGTCCAATTCTCTCATTTCACAGACCGAAGCTCAGAGAGGTTAAGGGGGCATAGCTGAGGTCACAAGCCAGTTTTGGGGGGAGATAGAAACTCAAGTCCAGGTTCCTTGGTGGCCACGCTGTGGCTCTTTCCACTCAATCTCTCTGCCCTTCGGTTTGAGGCAAGATTGAAAATTCTGGGAGACTTTTAAAAAGACTAAAGGGACTTCCCTGGTGGTCCAGTGATTAAGACTCTGTGCTCCCACTGCAGGGGTCACGGGTTCGATCCCTGGCTGGGGAACTAAGATCCTGCATGCCGTGCGGCACAGCCACCAAAAAAAAAAAGACTGAAGAAAACAGGTTCCCTGTGTGTCTGCAAACACATGTAAGAGAAGCAAAGGGAAAATAAGTGGCTCCTGTAAATGTCCATGTGGAAATCTGGCAATATGACCTACAGAACCAGTGGAAGCTCAGCACAAAGTTCAATCCAGGGTTGAAAAAACAACACAGTTTTTTCATAACACTCAGCATAGTTGAAACACAGTGTGTTCCAAAACAAATTCTGTTGACTGAATAAATGTATTTTTATTCATTTCATTGTTTTTCACCTTACTGTTAACTCAAGGCTTAAAAAAATTTTTTTTAATTAATTAATTAATTAAATTTATTTTTGGCTGCGTTGGGTCTTCGTTGCTGCGTGTGTGCTTTTCTCTAATTGTGGAGAGTGGGGGGCTACTCTTAACTGTGGTGCACGGGCTTCTCATTGCGGTGGCTTCTCTTGTTGCAGAGCATGGGCTCTAGGCGCACGGGCTTCAGTAGTTGTGGCACGCAGGCTCAGTAGTTGTAGCTCACAGGCTTAGTTGCTCCGCGGCATGTGGGATCTTCCTGGACCAGGCATCGAACCCGTGTCCCCTGCATGGGCAGGAGGATTCTTAACCACTGCGCCACCAGGGAAGTCCCCAAAGTCGTTTTTTTTTTAAACAAGGCTATTATCATTGTTCAAAATTTGGTTTCCGTCATGGTGAATTTTTTTTTTTTTAATTCCCAAAGGCAAAGCATTCTCTGTTCTTGGATCAGTGTCTCCCTGAGGTCAGAAGAGAGAGCACCTGTTTGCCAGGAAATGGTTTTCCATGTGGCTCTAGAAAGGCAAGCATTCCCTGAAGGAGCCTTGGGCTCTAGGCGCACGGGCTTCAGTAGTTGTGGCACGCAGGCTCAGTAGTTGTAGCTCACAGGCTTAGTTGCTCCGCGGCATGTGGGATCTTCCTGGACCAGGCATCGAACCCGTGTCCCCTGCATGGGCAGGAGGATTCTTAACCACTGCGCCACCAGGGAAGTCCCCAAAGTCGTTTTTTTTTTAAACAAGGCTATTATCATTGTTCAAAATTTGGTTTCCGTCATGGTGAATTTTTTTTTTTTTAATTCCCAAAGGCAAAGCATTCTCTGTTCTTGGATCAGTGTCTCCCTGAGGTCAGAAGAGAGAGCACCTGTTTGCCAGGAAATGGTTTTCCATGTGGCTCTAGAAAGGCAAGCATTCCCTGAAGGAGCCTTTGCCTTATCTGGAGTTGGAGTTGATCCAGGTCCACTGAACGGCTCAGAGGCAGCCCCCTCTCCGCCCGTCAGGAGCTCAGCCAGGCGCTCTGGCTCCCTCAGCAAAGGCCTGATGTAGTAAGAGGACAGTGGGGCTTATCACAGCCTGGGAACCCAGGGCCTTGGTCTCTGCAGTGGGACGAACACTAAAGTCCTTTGAGTCCCAACCCCAAGAAAGAGACTTTCGCCTTCATGACTAAGTGGGTGCTTCAATCCATTTGGAGGGGGTCAACCAGATCCCAAGATGCCTGGTTCCTTGGCCACCCCAGTGCTATTGGCAGAAGGCTCAGCCAGTGGAATCCCCCAACAGCTCACCTTTATGCTGCTTGGGTACGTCTGAGCTGAAATGCCCTTTCAGAGAGCCTCACCCACCAGCATTGGACATATCTCAATGTACATTCTGCTCCTGCAACCCAGGTGGTGGTGCAAACACGCTGGGGGGGTTCCATCCACAGTAACCTGAACACACTTACCTGAGCAAGGTTCGTCTCCCCCAGGTTCTCTCTCTTCTCTGAGCCCCACCTTACATTCCCCACACTGCCGCCCCCTCTGCGACTTACTCTGTTTCCATCTCTTACTGGTGGTTCCTCCTCCCTGTCCTTCCACCCAGTCTTGGGCTGGGTTTGGACCTTTCTGATTCTTTGCCCAACGTTGCCATCTTTACACCCACCTCTCTGCTTCCCCATTCCTGACCCACCAAACCTGCACCCCCAACCAAACCTGAAATTTAACACTCCTCCATGAGACTCCCTAAACCATGCCCCTCCTCTGAAGCTCTTTCCTGACACACCCACCATCCATACCCCTCCTCCTGGTGTTTTCGTTGGTTCCCTTTCCTTCCCTGTGGGATGAGCTGGGGAAATGGCAGTGATGCCCACCTTGGCCTTTCTCCAATTAGACGAACTCCCTGTTGTATAGAAAAACACGGGGCACAGAGGAAAGTCTAAGCTGTATTTTTCAAATCATGAGTCAGCACCCATTAGTGGATCCCAAACTCATTTTAGTGGATTGCAACCAACATTAAAAGGAGAACAAGAAATAGAAAGACTAGAAAATACCAAAGTGCATCACTCATAGTAAGGATAAGGATTGTTTTGTGACACTTCAGTTTCACTGTGTTTGTTCCAAACCTCAATGTAAAATAGATTTCTTACTGTGGGCTGCAGTCTGAAAAAGTTTGAAAGTCCCGGTCTACCAAAGAACCAACCAAAACACTGAAGACATGCTATTGAAAGCAAAGGAAGTGAGAGGTGGTTAAATAAATTTGCATTGTTATGGAGGCTCAACGAGCCCCCGTATTCCCCCTGTAAGGGCTGTAGGTGGGGTGCCCACTCTCCTGATATTGGAGGGGGGAGGCGTGTTTAGGGGGTGCTCCCAGGAAAGGTCTGAAGAAACTGCCAAAATTCACACTCAGCACTCTGACTCAAATTCGTATACAAATCAAAGATTGAGATCTTAATTTGTTGTAATCAAGAGCAAAAGAAAACTTCAAAGGAATATGAATCCACCAGAGAGTTTTCCAGACAGCTCCACCTGCCACTTCTCCAGCCCAGAAAGACAAAGCCCAGAGGACTTGTCTGATGGGAGTGGGGTCCAGCTGAAATTTGGAAATCTACCAGCTTCTTCCATCAGATCATCAGATGCTACCACTTAAAGTGCGATGGGGCATGTGTCCTGTCGCCGTGGACAGGTGGGCACCCCCTGCACCCTGGCTTTGGGCAGGGGCAGCCAAGCCCAGAGTTACTGGCAGTAAAAGGTGAGCACGTTTTCCTGGTTTCCTCGGATCAGGATGACCGGAGGTCTGAGGTCCTGGGACAGCGTCTCCAGCCAGGCCATGTAGAGCGAGCTCGGGCACTTCCCCTTCCTCCCTATGGGCAAGGTGCTGTGGAGCAGAAAGAAGCAGCAGATGGGGAATTACCAAGAGGCCTTCCCCACACGGCCCAGTTCCTGGTTTGCTTTCTGAACAGCGTCTCCGCTTATTGGCCCCTTCAAAGCTCTTTCTTCCCAGCCACCCTAAGAATGACCTGCTGCCCTCCTTGAAAGCATGACCTGAAATGTACCTTCAGCCGCAAAGCATTTCTTTTCTTTTTTTTTTGGCCGCGCCCCGCAGCTTGTAGGGTCTTAGCTCCACGACCAGATATCGAACCTGAGCCCTGGCAGTGAAAGCGCCGAGTCCAACCACTGGACCGCCGGGGAACTCCCACAATGCATTTCTAAACAAAGCCATGGCCTGTAAGGTTCCCCATGATCTGCTCCCCACCAGCCTCCACAACCTCACCTCCCACCACCCGCAGCCTCGCTCACACCCCTACAGTCACAGAAGCTTCCTTTCCACTCCTGAAAAAAATGGCAAGCTTGCTCCTGCCCCAGGGCCTTGGCATGTGACGTTCTGTCCACCCAGAAGGCAGTGTCCCCAGCTCTTCTTGGGTTGGCTCCTTCGATTCCCTCAGGTCTTGGCTCAAGGGCACCTCCTTCTCTGATCACCCTCTTCGATCCCATCTTCCCATCCTTCTTTATCATGTCACCCTGTTTCATTATCTTCATAGCACTCCACACTCTCAAATCCTATTTTTATTTATTTGTGTGTTGTCTGTCTCCCCCCACTAGAATGTAGGTTCGCTCACGAGCAGGCTGGGTCTGTCTTATCCGCCTGTGCCTAGAACAGAGTCTGACACAGTGAGGCTGTATGCCACTCATCCGGCCACTCAGGTCATGCCAGCCTCGCCTCTCCAGCTACACACCTGCCCGTGGCCACAACAAAGTGATATGTTCACGTGTTTCAGCTGAGCGGCCTGGTCCTGCTCCCTGCCCCGTAGGTAAGGCCCTGGGAGCAGGACTCCGTCGTCGCCTGGGGAGGGCCCCTTGTCCGAACTGCAATGCTGTGCAAATAACAACATGCCCTGGGAATGCCCTTCAGCCACATTTTCACGGCTATGCTGGGAAGTGACTTTTCTACCACGCTGAGATTCCAAAGACGCGTGGTGATGCCTGCGGCCGTCCTGCTCTTGGCTCTTGGAGGTGGCAGCATCGCAGCTGCCAGCTGGCGTTACGTGAAGCTGGGGCACCAGCACCTTACGTGGGACTGCACTTTGTTTTCCCAAAGTACATCCGCAGGTACTATTTCATCTGAACCTCAGAACCACCCTGGGGAAGAGCTGAGGGAACTGGGCAGAAGGGAGGGTGCTGTGCGACACTGGGCTTCAGAGCCTGGCTCTGGGGCCAGAGGAGCTGTAGGAGTCATGGCTTTGCCACTTCCTCAGTCACGCGGCTTTGACAAATGGCTCACTGGCCCTGAGCCTCGGTTTTCTCTTCCCCGAAGTGAGAACACACGTGCCTCCTTCATGGACGCTTGTAAGCGCTAACGAAAACCCAGCTCAGGAAGGGTGCTGCACAATAATGCTCACACAGAGTAAGCACTTCACGGTGTCACCACGTGTCACTATTTACCAGCTCGAGCTGACCAGCCAGTGAGTGGCAGAGCTGGGACCTGACCCGAGGTCCTGGGATCTTTCCATCCCAGCGGCCCCTGCTCACTGCAACTCCCACCTCCACTGAGAAGGTGAATTGAGGTCCCTAAACAGCTGTCCCTTATTTAAAATTCCACCCTCAAAGCTTCACTTGCCACAAACACTATCCTCCCTTAAAAAGCAGGGTCCCCAGGATTGGGGAACCCGGTGGGAACAAGGACATTCCATTAAGCCAGTGTCACTTTAGCTAGTAGACTGTGTTTGTGTTTGTCTGGTGCCTTTCCAGGGAAAAGGGAAGTGGTAATACGGAAAGCAAACTTTCCTGATTTAACAGTTACGCTAAAGGCTGGAAATGCCCTCCGGGAACTTCTACGTCATTTTCCGGGACTGAATTCAGAAACTTCAAAGACCACGAGGGGACTGGTGGCTACGTTATCCAGGGCAGGGGACTCCCAGAGCTCCTGCTGTGGCCTTTCCCTCCCCGAGCGGACCCTGTGCACCTGTCCGTGCTACTGATTCCCTCGGCAATCTCCCCCGGAGCCAGCCAATGACACGCTCTGTTTATGTTCACAGGATGTGTGTGCTGTAAGCTACTAATCTTTAGAAATAAAGCTGCTCCAGAACAAAGGAGCTTTTTGTTTAGAACTGCATCTCTTAGCCACAAAGAAAGGCAGCCTTGGATCAAACCTAGATGCGGAAAGATAACCGTGCTTCAGAATCAGCATCTCAGGCTTCAAAACCCAGTTGCCGCTTGACAGCTGTGAGATCCCGGCAGGTGCTGAATTTCTCTGAGACTCACTTTCCTCATCTCCTAAGTGTGTGCGCTGTGGAGGGGATGGGGGTAAAATAGAACCACTTCATAGAGTTTTGAAAATTAATAAGGCCCGGTGGGTTGGGATTTTGGGATTAGCAGATACAAACTATTATATGTAGAATGGATAAACAACAAGGTCCTACTGTATATAGCACAGGGAACTATATTCAATATCCTGTGATAGGAACTTCCCTGGCGGTCCAGTGGTTAAGGCTTCGCCTTCCAGTGCAGGAGGTGTGGGTTCGATCTCTGGTCGGGGAGCTAAGATCCCACACGTCTCATGGCCAAAAAGCAAAACATAAAACAGAAGCAATACTGTAACAAATTCAATAAAGACTTTAAAAATGGTCCACATCAAAAAAAAAAAAAAAGGTGGAGAAGAGGGCTTACCCAGCATAAGAATATTTGTAGGAGAGAAATCAATCTTTGTCATGTAAGCCACTAACATTTAGTGGGTAATTTATTACTGTAGCAGAGCCTACCATGATCCTGACTGATATACCCCCTAAGATAACAACTACCAAAATGCTTTCCCTGGAGTCTCCTTTCCCTTGGAGTCTCCTCCAAGTTTCCACCTTATTTTTTCTCCCCTTATGTTCCTCTCCATTGCTGGGTTACTGAAGCACAGGTCAATGTGCATGTCTGCTGCTTTCCTTTCCCCTCCACCAATTATTCCTCGGTCTCTGGTACCTGAACCACCACCTTACCAAATTATTCTCTGTAAGAGGCTCCCAGTGATTCCCTGAACCGCAATTCAGCAGCAGCTTCACTTCCGCACTCGGCTGCCAGGAGGGTCGACGAGTCTATGCTTTTTCGATCTCTTCTCTGGTACCTTCTAAGGCCCTTGGTTACCTGGGTTTTCCTCCTGCCTCACCAATGATCTTTTCTAGGCTGCTTTGCTGGCTGCTTATTCTTCCTCCTACCCCTAAATGTAGCCCTTCCCAAGGTCCAGCCTCCAGCCCTCTCCATTCTCTTTACTTTCTTCCTTGGTGATCTCACCCAAGGTATGGCTTCGATTTCCTGTCTTTTAGTGTTGACTCCCAAATCTACGGATGGTCTCTGTTCTTACACTGTCAGGCTAACCGTGGACACCCTGAGTTCTTCCTGAGCTCCGGGACCACAGTTCTGACCACTGGGATGTCTTCATACTTAAAGTGTCCAAAACCAAACCCACCTACTTGCTCATTTCCTCCAGCAGAAAGCCTATTACCTCGCCCTCCATATCACACGGTTTCATTGTTCATTCTTACAGCTGCCCAGGCTCAACTCCTGGGGCCCTTTTCCTTCCACACATACATCCAGGCAATTCCCAGTTCTGGAAGATACTCTTCTTCCTCCTCTCTTCCCTGCTCTTCGCCACTCTTAGAGCGTTGAGACCTGCTGACTTGCCTTTGCTATTCTGCACAGCCTCCTCTCTGGGTGCCCTGCCTTTTCTCCTCCAGCATCCTTCATCTCCTGTCTGGCCAAGCTTCCTCAGGCTCCTATCACCCCTTCACCTTCAGTGGCCCTCCAGTGCCCCTAAGTCAGTCCTGAGCTCCTCAGCCTCTCAGTGGGGGCCTTGCGCATTACAACCTTCTCAGTCTTATTTTCCCCGGGTACGCATCCCTCATACACCAGGAAGACTGGTTTATTTCTTGTTCCCCAAACACACCTAGTAAGCTGTTCTTACTCTGGTCCTTGCTCAAGGCATCCTGCCACTTGGGTTACCTTCTCCCAATCCCAGCTTTCATTTCTGTCTATAGAATCCTATCAACTGTTCAAACCTATTTTAAATACCATTTTCTCTAGAGAGAGTTTCTTAATTCCCTGGACCTTAGTGTTTGCTCCCTCTTTTGCATCCTTAGAGTGTTTTATTTTGTAACCCTCCTATGAGAAAATGAAAACCACTTGTCCTTTCTTGCCACCATCTTTCGTCCGTATGACGTTCTGCTCTTCGGCCTCCCAGCCAGGTGGTTCTTCTTAACGCTCTACCACGTGGTATTTTTAGAAACTGAGTTTGTTGTGGCTCCCTGTCAGGAAGGCGCGCTCATGTCATGCTTGTGTTTTTAGTCATAAGGTTGACCCTCACTTCAAGTGGGCAATTAACAATGAAGCCGGTGGCTGGGCTTTCCTGGGCCCCGTTTCTGTAAACACTTTTGAAGTGGGCAGTATGTATTTTCTGATATCCTGAGCTATACACATCTACAAGTGAAACCTGGCTGTTTTGCATGTGCTTGGGGGCCTCCCAGCCAGGTGGTTCTTCTGGAACGTTTCCAGCTATTCTCTTCCCTGTGAAACCCACCTCTCCCTCCTAGCCACACGAGAGGCCAGGCAGGTGTGTAAAAGGGAATTCAGTCCAAATGGGGCTCTCCATGCTCTGATGAGACCTGCGGCTCTCTGCCTGGGAGGCGGAGCTCAGAGAGTCTATCTGGTGGAAAACAGGCGCTGCTGTACTTACGTCAAAGCCACGACAAGTCTGGGCAGGAACTGAAAGCAGATGTGAAATCTGGAGGCAGAAATGCCAAGGGGAAAATCAGGAGCTATCTGAGCAGTGGATCCTGTGGGAGATAAATGAGGAGTCCCTTTCTGCAGTGGCAGTTGTGGCTGCTGGCGGGGGCTGGGTCCCAGCTCTGATGACCCAGCTCTCTGTGGCTTCCCATGCACAGTGCAAGGGTGGACTACTCACTGATGTGGAGTATCTACTCGTCTAAAAGCAGAGAAAGACACACACACACTGTAGACCAAAATCTCGTACCCTCTCAGGGCCCAATATGCCCAACAATGACTTGGAGGGCCTTCAGAGCCTCTGAGCACACGGTAGGGCAGCAGGAAGTGGTGGGCCAAGTTGGGGGGGACTGAAGACTGTGTCCTCCCCCCGACCCCTCCCCTCACTTCCACAACTTTGATCAACCACACGTGGGCCAAACCACAGTCAGCAGCAGGCCAGCTGGCTGGTGACACATGCTTTGGTCCAATTCTCTCATTTCACAGACCGAAGCTCAGAGAGGTTAAGGGGGCATAGCTGAGGTCACAAGCCAGTTTTGGGGGGAGATAGAAACTCAAGTCCAGGTTCCTTGGTGGCCACGCTGTGGCTCTTTCCACTCAATCTCTCTGCCCTTCGGTTTGAGGCAAGATTGAAAATTCTGGGAGACTTTTAAAAAGACTAAAGGGACTTCCCTGGTGGTCCAGTGATTAAGACTCTGTGATCCCACTGCAGGGGTCACGGGTTCGATCCCTGGCTGGGGAACTAAGATCCTGCATGCCGTGCGGCACAGCCACCAAAAAAAAAAAGACTGAAGAAAACAGGTTCCCTGTGTGTCTGCAAACACATGTAAGAGAAGCAAAGGGAAAATAAGTGGCTCCTGTAAATGTCCATGTGGAAATCTGGCAATATGACCTACAGAACCAGTGGAAGCTCAGCACAAAGTTCAATCCAGGGTTGAAAAAACAACACAGTTTTTTCATAACACTCAGCATAGTTGAAACACAGTGTGTTCCAAAACAAATTCTGTTGACTGAATAAATGTATTTTTATTCATTTCATTGTTTTTCACCTTACTGTTAACTCAAGGCTTAAAAAAATTTTTTTAAATTAATTAATTAATTAAATTTATTTTTGGCTGCGTTGGGTCTTCGTTGCTGCGTGTGTGCTTTTCTCTAATTGTGGAGAGTGGGGGGCTACTCTTAACTGTGGTGCACGGGCTTCTCATTGCGGTGGCTTCTCTTGTTGCAGAGCATGGGCTCTAGGCGCACGGGCTTCAGTAGTTGTGGCACGCAGGCTCAGTAGTTGTAGCTCACAGGCTTAGTTGCTCCGCGGCATGTGGGATCTTCCTGGACCAGGCATCGAACCCGTGTCCCCTGCATGGGCAGGAGGATTCTTAACCACTGCGCCACCAGGGAAGTCCCCAAAGTCGTTTTTTTTTTAAACAAGGCTATTATCATTGTTCAAAATTTGGTTTCCGTCATGGTGAATTTTTTTTTTTTTAATTCCCAAAGGCAAAGCATTCTCTGTTCTTGGATCAGTGTCTCCCTGAGGTCAGAAGAGAGAGCACCTGTTTGCCAGGAAATGGTTTTCCATGTGGCTCTAGAAAGGCAAGCATTCCCTGAAGGAGCCTTTGCCTTATCTGGAGTTGGAGTTGATCCAGGTCCACTGAACGGCTCAGAGGCAGCCCCCTCTCCGCCCGTCAGGAGCTCAGCCAGGCGCTCTGGCTCCCTCAGCAAAGGCCTGATGTAGTAAGAGGACAGTGGGGCTTATCACAGCCTGGGAACCCAGGGCCTTGGTCTCTGCAGTGGGACGAACACTAAAGTCCTTTGAGTCCCAACCCCAAGAAAGAGACTTTCGCCTTCATGACTAAGTGGGTGCTTCAATCCATTTGGAGGGGGTCAACCAGATCCCAAGATGCCTGGTTCCTTGGCCACCCCAGTGCTATTGGCAGAAGGCTCAGCCAGTGGAATCCCCCAACAGCTCACCTTTATGCTGCTTGGGTACGTCTGAGCTGAAATGCCCTTTCAGAGAGCCTCACCCACCAGCATTGGACATATCTCAATGTACATTCTGCTCCTGCAACCCAGGTGGTGGTGCAAACACGCTGGGGGGGTTCCATCCACAGTAACCTGAACACACTTACCTGAGCAAGGTTCGTCTCCCCCAGGTTCTCTCTCTTCTCTGAGCCCCACCTTACATTCCCCACACTGCCGCCCCCTCTGCGACTTACTCTGTTTCCATCTCTTACTGGTGGTTCCTCCTCCCTGTCCTTCCACCCAGTCTTGGGCTGGGTTTGGACCTTTCTGATTCTTTGCCCAACGTTGCCATCTTTACACCCACCTCTCTGCTTCCCCATTCCTGACCCACCAAACCTGCACCCCCAACCAAACCTGAAATTTAACACTCCTCCATGAGACTCCCTAAACCATGCCCCTCCTCTGAAGCTCTTTCCTGACACACCCACCATCCATACCCCTCCTCCTGGTGTTTTCGTTGGTTCCCTTTCCTTCCCTGTGGGATGAGCTGGGGAAATGGCAGTGATGCCCACCTTGGCCTTTCTCCAATTAGACGAACTCCCTGTTGTATAGAAAAACACGGGGCACAGAGGAAAGTCTAAGCTGTATTTTTCAAATCATGAGTCAGCACCCATTAGTGGATCCCAAACTCATTTTAGTGGATTGCAACCAACATTAAAAGGAGAACAAGAAATAGAAAGACTAGAAAATACCAAAGTGCATCACTCATAGTAAGGATAAGGATTGTTTTGTGACACTTCAGTTTCACTGTGTTTGTTCCAAACCTCAATGTAAAATAGATTTCTTACTGTGGGCTGCAGTCTGAAAAAGTTTGAAAGTCCCGGTCTACCAAAGAACCAACCAAAACACTGAAGACATGCTATTGAAAGCAAAGGAAGTGAGAGGTGGTTAAATAAATTTGCATTGTTATGGAGGCTCAACGAGCCCCCGTATTCCCCCTGTAAGGGCTGTAGGTGGGGTGCCCACTCTCCTGATATTGGAGGGGGGAGGCGTGTTTAGGGGGTGCTCCCAGGAAAGGTCTGAAGAAACTGCCAAAATTCACACTCAGCACTCTGACTCAAATTCGTATACAAATCAAAGATTGAGATCTTAATTTGTTGTAATCAAGAGCAAAAGAAAACTTCAAAGGAATATGAATCCACCAGAGAGTTTTCCAGACAGCTCCACCTGCCACTTCTCCAGCCCAGAAAGACAAAGCCCAGAGGACTTGTCTGATGGGAGTGGGGTCCAGCTGAAATTTGGAAATCTACCAGCTTCTTCCATCAGATCATCAGATGCTACCACTTAAAGTGCGATGGGGCATGTGTCCTGTCGCCGTGGACAGGTGGGCACCCCCTGCACCCTGGCTTTGGGCAGGGGCAGCCAAGCCCAGAGTTACTGGCAGTAAAAGGTGAGCACGTTTTCCTGGTTTCCTCGGATCAGGATGACCGGAGGTCTGAGGTCCTGGGACAGCGTCTCCAGCCAGGCCATGTAGAGCGAGCTCGGGCACTTCCCCTTCCTCCCTATGGGCAAGGTGCTGTGGAGCAGAAAGAAGCAGCAGATGGGGAATTACCAAGAGGCCTTCCCCACACGGCCCAGTTCCTGGTTTGCTTTCTGAACAGCGTCTCCGCTTATTGGCCCCTTCAAAGCTCTTTCTTCCCAGCCACCCTAAGAATGACCTGCTGCCCTCCTTGAAAGCATGACCTGAAATGTACCTTCAGCCGCAAAGCATTTCTTTTCTTTTTTTTTTGGCCGCGCCCCGCAGCTTGTAGGGTCTTAGCTCCACGACCAGATATCGAACCTGAGCCCTGGCAGTGAAAGCGCCGAGTCCAACCACTGGACCGCCGGGGAACTCCCACAATGCATTTCTAAACAAAGCCATGGCCTGTAAGGTTCCCCATGATCTGCTCCCCACCAGCCTCCACAACCTCACCTCCCACCACCCGCAGCCTCGCTCACACCCCTACAGTCACAGAAGCTTCCTTTCCACTCCTGAAAAAAATGGCAAGCTTGCTCCTGCCCCAGGGCCTTGGCATGTGACGTTCTGTCCACCCAGAAGGCAGTGTCCCCAGCTCTTCTTGGGTTGGCTCCTTCGATTCCCTCAGGTCTTGGCTCAAGGGCACCTCCTTCTCTGATCACCCTCTTCGATCCCATCTTCCCATCCTTCTTTATCATGTCACCCTGTTTCATTATCTTCATAGCACTCCACACTCTCAAATCCTATTTTTATTTATTTGTGTGTTGTCTGTCTCCCCCCACTAGAATGTAGGTTCGCTCACGAGCAGGCTGGGTCTGTCTTATCCGCCTGTGCCTAGAACAGAGTCTGACACAGTGAGGCTGTATGCCACTCATCCGGCCACTCAGGTCATGCCAGCCTCGCCTCTCCAGCTACACACCTGCCCGTGGCCACAACAAAGTGATATGTTCACGTGTTTCAGCTGAGCGGCCTGGTCCTGCTCCCTGCCCCGTAGGTAAGGCCCTGGGAGCAGGACTCCGTCGTCGCCTGGGGAGGGCCCCTTGTCCGAACTGCAATGCTGTGCAAATAACAACATGCCCTGGGAATGCCCTTCAGCCACATTTTCACGGCTATGCTGGGAAGTGACTTTTCTACCACGCTGAGATTCCAAAGACGCGTGGTGATGCCTGCGGCCGTCCTGCTCTTGGCTCTTGGAGGTGGCAGCATCGCAGCTGCCAGCTGGCGTTACGTGAAGCTGGGGCACCAGCACCTTACGTGGGACTGCACTTTGTTTTCCCAAAGTACATCCGCAGGTACTATTTCATCTGAACCTCAGAACCACCCTGGGGAAGAGCTGAGGGAACTGGGCAGAAGGGAGGGTGCTGTGCGACACTGGGCTTCAGAGCCTGGCTCTGGGGCCAGAGGAGCTGTAGGAGTCATGGCTTTGCCACTTCCTCAGTCACGCGGCTTTGACAAATGGCTCACTGGCCCTGAGCCTCGGTTTTCTCTTCCCCGAAGTGAGAACACACGTGCCTCCTTCATGGACGCTTGTAAGCGCTAACGAAAACCCAGCTCAGGAAGGGTGCTGCACAATAATGCTCACACAGAGTAAGCACTTCACGGTGTCACCACGTGTCACTATTTACCAGCTCGAGCTGACCAGCCAGTGAGTGGCAGAGCTGGGACCTGACCCGAGGTCCTGGGATCTTTCCATCCCAGCGGCCCCTGCTCACTGCAACTCCCACCTCCACTGAGAAGGTGAATTGAGGTCCCTAAACAGCTGTCCCTTATTTAAAATTCCACCCTCAAAGCTTCACTTGCCACAAACACTATCCTCCCTTAAAAAGCAGGGTCCCCAGGATTGGGGAACCCGGTGGGAACAAGGACATTCCATTAAGCCAGTGTCACTTTAGCTAGTAGACTGTGTTTGTGTTTGTCTGGTGCCTTTCCAGGGAAAAGGGAAGTGGTAATACGGAAAGCAAACTTTCCTGATTTAACAGTTACGCTAAAGGCTGGAAATGCCCTCCGGGAACTTCTACGTCATTTTCCGGGACTGAATTCAGAAACTTCAAAGACCACGAGGGGACTGGTGGCTACGTTATCCAGGGCAGGGGACTCCCAGAGCTCCTGCTGTGGCCTTTCCCTCCCCGAGCGGACCCTGTGCACCTGTCCGTGCTACTGATTCCCTCGGCAATCTCCCCCGGAGCCAGCCAATGACACGCTCTGTTTATGTTCACAGG
>NC_041230.1:28304486-28399031 GCF_002837175.3 Physeter macrocephalus | reverse complement strand
ATATGGTGCTCCTGGAAGGGAGGCTCAGAGGTCACACAGCCAGGCAGGGGCGGGGCCTTGCTGGGACCCAGGTCTTTGGCCTCAGAGCCCCTCCCACATCACCACTTACTCTGTAGACAGACCAGGCCTCTGCACTTCGCCCGCCCAGGACACACACTGGGAAGGGCTTTAGGGGTCCGTATGGGTTAGGTTTGAACCCCAAGCCAGGTTGGGATCCAGGAAACCAGGAAGGAGGGAGCTCGGTCAGGCTGGCAGGAAGATTCAAGTACCCACAGGGCCAGCCGGGCTACCCACCCCTGTGTGGGGAGAGCCCCCCACACAGCGCATGGGAAGCAGCCCTGAGGGCCTGAGTCATGGCACGACATGGGGTCCCAGGCTGCGCGTGGAGGGGCTGTGCTTTATCGGCACTTGTCCTGGGACCCGCTGAGGGGCTGGCTCCCCAGCTTGTGGATGTCCACAGGGCTGGGAAGGGTAGACGCCTTCACCGAGGAGGGTGTCCCTTGGTAAACCAATAACCCAGGCTGCCTCAAATCATTGTGAGAGTTCTCCCTAAGGAAATAAAGCCGACGGTGTGTTCCCAGGCTCAGGGAAGGCAAGCTTGAAGCCACACTCTTAGAAAGAGGACACTGCTGGGACTCGAGCGCGGGTCTGCCAGACTCCAAAGCCCGTGCTCTTAAACTGGCCTGCAGGCCTCCTCTCCCCTGTGGAAGGAGAGAGGAAGACGCAGCAGAGCAGACCTGAAAGCTCTGGCTGCTGCAGAGCCTCCTCTCCAGGCCTGTGGGCGTCTGGGCAGTCTCTGGTCTCAGCCTGGAGGGCCCCTCCCAGCCCTTCCCAATCCTACCAAACCCTCTGTGCAGGCCCCTCCCCACCCTCCCACTGCCTCTGCTTAGAAGCTGTGTTGGTTTCAAATCAAGCCTCCTCCTGTCGTCTCCAGCTGGAGACGAGGGCTGGGAGCCTCTGGTCTTGGCCCCCATCCCAGCTGGGGAACCCTCCTTTAGACAGACAACCTGGCCCTCTGTCTCTCGGTGCTGGCTGAGCCTCACGCAGGGAGGCGGCCATGGTGGGGGTGGTGGTGGTAGGGTGAGCACAGTGGACTGTGCACCTGCTGTGTGTACTGTCTGCCGACTGTCCTGGGTGCTGGACAGGCGGGAGGCCGAGGGCGGGGCAGCAGTGCGGGCGTGGAAGGGGCTGGGGCCGGTGGGGCAAGGAGGCGTCCTTGCTGAGGTGGGAACCGCTGTGAGGTGTTCTGCCTCGGGTGTCAGGAAGGAAGGAGAAGGGGCTTCTCCTCCTGCCCCCGGGATGAGACCCTGGCAGGTGCCCGGCCGGGGCTCCTGTCCCCACCGAGGCCTCAAAGCCGCCGTCCATGTCTCCTCACAGGCCGATGCCAAGATGGTGTGTGACGTGGTGAGTCGAATGGAAGACACGGAGCCCTTCTCTCCAGAGCTGCTCTCCGCCATGATGCGACTCTGGGGCGACTCAGGGATCCAGGAGTGCTTCAACAGGTCCCGGGAGTATCAGCTCAACGACTCCGCCAAATAGTGAGTGTCCCAGGCAGGCGGGAGGCCGAGGGCGGGGCAGCAGTGTGGGCGTGGAAGGGGCTGGGGCCGGTGGGGCAAGGAGGCGTCCTTGCTGAGGTGGGAACCGCCGTGAGGTGTTCTGCCTCGGGTGTCAGGGAGGAAGGAGAAGGGGCTTCTCCTCCTGCCCCCGGGATGAGAAGGAGGCCAGGGAGGTGGGGGGCACAAGCCGACAACAGGGCTCCCAGAGGCCCGGGGGCCGTCACCTGCTTGCTCTGGAGGGGGCCTGGCCCTCCAGAAGGAAGGCCAGGTTTTCTAATGGCAACACACAGGGGACATAGACCCCTGTGGCCCCACCTCCCCGGAGCCTGTGTGTTCCTTTGTGTTCCTGTGTGTGTGTGTTCGTGTGTGTGTGTGTGTGTGTGTGTGTGTGTGTGTGTGTGTGTATGAGGTAAATAACAGATGAGTAAGCTGTACAACATGTCAGGAGGTGATAAGTGTCAAGAGGAAAGAAATCAGGCTATCAGTAAGTGGGGAGGCTGGCTGGGGGCAGCTATTTGATATCAGGTGGCTGGGGAAGGCTTGTCGAGCAGGATGACATTCTAGTGGAGACTGAGGAGGTGAGGGGATGAGCCTCTCATGCCCCAGCGGCAGGACCAGGGGGCACAGAGGCCACGACCTCAGTGGAGGAGGAGCCCAGGCTGTAGGCACTGGACGGGAGGTGGTGGGGAGGCTGTACACGGGGCAGGCGCAGGTAGCGGTGAGACTGGAGGGGTGACGGAGGTGAGGGGGACACAGCACGTAGTCCCCTGAGGTCACTGTAAGGACTTGGAATTTCACTCTGGAAGGCTCTGACCAGAAGAGCGTTGGAATGATGGCTCTGCAGCTTAAGGGGAGCAGATGCGGAGGGGGGCAGGGAGACACAAGAGGAGGGAAGGAGAGGACGCTTTGCCAGCCAGCGCTGACCTTTAGTGGGGACCTCAGTCTGGGAAAAAATAATCCTACCAAACCACAGAACTACGTTTTACGGCCCCTGCTGGGATGTGCTCAGGTTTCTGGGTTTCCAGGACCTGTCTCAGAGCCATCATTCAGAAGGGAAAGGGGAGGGCAAGCCGTGTTCACCCGCCCCCGGCGCATGACACAGAGAGACCTGGGCGCCCTGTCTCCCTGAGAGCCCTGGAGCCTCACCGGTAACATGAGACGACGGGCCAGCTCCCCAGGGCTGGAAGGGGACATGTGGTGACAGGCTCTGGTCCTTGGAGAGACACTCACACAGTCTAGGATGTGAGCGGTGCCCCCCGGAGCTGTGCCAGGCGATAGCCCTATTAGGCCTCTCCTTTCTGTCACAACAAATCTACTTTGAACTGTTTTACATTTCAGGCCTCAGCTCTTGTCAGAAGACGAGATTTAGCAGCTGAAACTACAACAACAAAGCAACCCTGGACCAGAAAGTGTTTAAGGTCCTCCCGAACCTGACTGCCTGTAGGTCCCGCCCTTGCCCTCCCCGGAGCCCTGTCCCAGAGACGACAGAGAGAAGAGGGTGGGTCTCCTCAGCTTAGCTGGGGGGGAGTTGACAAGTACTGACTCAAGTTGTTCATTTCAAGTTATAAAGGTAACCACCAGAAGAGCTAAAAATAATCCTGTAAAACTAGCAAAAAACTGGTGGTGGAAGTGGGGAACAGCAAAGGAAGGAAGGAAGGTCTGACTCCCTCAGCTTTCACAGCTGGAGATCATTAAATACTATTTATAGTTGGAGGGTCAGGTTTTTCTGGACATCACTGGGACAAGTAAATGGAGATAGTTAACAGTGGGAGGGGAACAGGCCCGGGAGGAGGATTCACTATCAATTTTATACCTTTCTGTATTGTTCAAAAATTTTTTTGCCATGGGTTCATATTATAATTAGTTAAGTGGTAACAATTTAAGCGGGGGGGGGGGTGTCATGATTTGATGCCCAGAGGAGCCCCTGAGGGTGGTGGGGGGATGGGAAGGGCCTGGACTTGGGCCGAGCAGTGGGCAGGGAGGGGGAGAGGAAGCGGGGGACTCTCTCCAGGCCTGAATGGCTGTGCGTTGAGGGGGAGACCTGGGTTGAGGTCTGTGACTTGAGTGTACAGAGAGAGGTGTGGACTTGAACCTTTGGGCTCGCACCCCTGGCCCACCAAGGTGTCCTGGGGGCTCATCAGTGGCTGGGGCCTGGGTCACTACCACCTGGGACTCATGGGACCCAGGCACCTGCCCCGTGGACAATCTAGGTGTGCAGAGATGGGAAGACAAGTCCCTGGTTTGTTAGCTGTCATCACGGCCAATGGCAATGTCCCAGCATCCATTAGTGAGCGCTGTTTTCTCGGCGTTAGCCTCCACTACATCAGCACCGTGGAGACCAGCGTTTCTTAATCTTGGAGATACTGACGTTTGGGGTCAGGTAATTCTTTGCTATGGAGGACTGTACAATGTGTCTATAGGAAGACAGCAGCATCCCTGGCCTCTATCCCACTAGACGTCTGTAGCACCACCCTAGTCAGGACCATCGAAAATGCCTCCAAACACTGCCAATGTCTCCTGGGGGCAAAGTGGCCCCAGATGAAAAGCGCTGGTGAGGAAGCTGAGCACGTCAGTGTCGGAGCACACGCGTCCTAAGATAGTGGGGTTTAAGCCCAGAGGCTCCCACTGAAAACCTGGACACGAGACTGTAAAAGTGGGTGCGTTTCCTGAAAGCTGGAGTGCAGTGCCAATGTCTTCAAAACAGAAGGCGTGTCCCCGACCACCACAGACCATTCCCAGAGGCCTGGAGCCCCCGATCTAGGGGCCAAGGGCATGTAAACTTCCAGACGCCTGGAGTGACCAGGCTGCAGCGGGCAGTCCTGTGATCCCCTGTCACTCCCCCTGCCTTCCCCTCTCCTACCCTCCAGCCCCCTCTGGCTTTCAGCTGCTTCATCCCCTCTCCTCGCCTGCCCCACCGGGCCCCTCTCTCTCCTCTGTCCTTTTCTTCCCCTTATTAGTTATAACACAGTATTAAAGTGTACCTTAGATTATATATTTTACTTATCTGATGGGTTACATATTCCTTATTTTTAATTTTAAAGAGAGAGGAATGGAAAGGGTATTATTTTCTCAAAAAGAAGACAAAAGGGCACCATGTAAGTTATTTTCTGTCTATGTTGCCCTTGATTTGTACTTATGGGGTCAAGGGTTCTCCAGGGGGCAAAAACGCTGCTATGCTGACAATCTTCCTTCTGGAGGGCCAGGCCCGCTCCAGAGCAAGCAGGTGACGGCCCCCGGGCCTCTGGGAGCCCTGTTGTCGGCTTGTGCCCCCCACCTCCCTGGCCTCCTTCTCATCCCGGGGGCAGGAGGAGAAGCCCCTTCTCCTTCCTTCCTGACACCCGAGGCAGAACACCTCACGGCGGTTCCCACCTCAGCAAGGACGCCTCCTTGCCCCACCGGCCCCAGCCCCTTCCACGCCCACACTGCTGCCCCGCCCTCGGCCTCCCGCCTGCCTGGGACACTCACTATTTGGCGGAGTCGTTGAGCTGATACTCCCGGGACCTGTTGAAGCACTCCTGGATCCCTGAGTCGCCCCAGAGTCGCATCATGGCGGAGAGCAGCTCTGGAGAGAAGGGCTCCGTGTCTTCCATTCGACTCACCACGTCACACACCATCTTGGCATCGGCCTGTGAGGAGACATGGACGGCGGCTTTGAGGCCTCGGTGGGGACAGGAGCCCCGGCCGGGCACCTGCCAGGGCACCGGGACAAGGGCTCAGCCCTAGGCCTGGTCAGGGAGAAGGGAAGCGACAGAGGGTCCTTTACTCAAGGGCACGGTAACCATTACTAGGCGGTTGCTCCACCCTCGAGCCCTTTCAACCCTGCCGCCCTCCAAGTGAGCCAGAGACCCAGGCTCCCCAGCCCGCCGCACGCGGCTCAGGAAGCGAGCGGAGGTGCTGGAAATCTGCAGGTGTCCTTCGCGGTGGGAGAGACACGAAGGAGACAAGGTCAACGCCTGGAAGACTTGTAGCCAACAAAACATTCTGCACCAAGGTACGTGGGGCCAAAGCCTTCCGTGGAGACTTCTGGAATCAAGCTGTCCAGCTAAGTAGCTGCTTATGTCTCAGAGCCTGTCTACTGCAGAAGGTCAATGGGAAAATGCTGGCACCGTGTCCCCTTCTGCCTGCCTGCCCTGGGAAGGAAGCCACAACTGGCCTGGAGGCCAGCAGGCCATGCCCATGATGCTGGCCCGGATCTAGCTCCCTAGGGACAGTGTCCCAAAGACTTCAGCCCTCGGATTCCCAAAGTCACCCTCAGCTGACAGGGAGGGCTGCCCACCAGGAGAGCGTGGGTCCCCATCCATCTAGGATGAGTTTCTTCAGCACCAGAGGCTCCCCTGGGGGCAGCCACCTGCAAAGCTGGCCCTGGGACCCAGGCGTTGGGTGCCTTAGGCAGGCGGTGACTCAGGGATGCAGGGGTGGGTGAGCACGGTTGGTGCCTCCACCTGGGGCTAAAAACAGGCCTGTGAGTCAGGGCCTATGTGCTGATGCTGCTCCTGTGTGCCTGCGTGACCTCGGGAAATCTCAGCCTGCTTTCCCACCTGTGGGACGACTGTGATAAACCTGGCCAGTTTCCCAGACTTCCTCCTGTGGACCCCTCCTTCAAGGTTCCTGCCTGATCTGTGAGAAGGGAGTCAGGACCTGAGGGGTGGGTAGAGCAAGACTTCCTGCTGGGGGAGAGAAACCCTCCCACCTAGAGCCACACTCTGCCTCAGCCAGGCCACTCAAGGGTGTGGTTTAGAAACCATGGGCCTCCACAAAGCCACTTCATGTTCCTCTGTGTGTGGTCTGGAATCTTGGGAATCCCACTCCAGTGGGATGCAGTGCATGGTTTGGGGAAGGCTGGCCTGGCGCTGTCCTCCCAGCTCCATCTCATCACTGAGGTGTGGCGGAGGCGGGGGTGGGGCAAGGTCCTGTGCTGGCGACACCTCTCTGCCTGCCCTTCTGTTTCTCTCCTGTCTTCCCCAGCTCAGTGCACGCTACAACCATCGGCCCAACTGCTCAGACTCAAAGACTAGGAGTCAACCTTGATTTTGCCACCTCCCTCCCAAGGTCCACTTCTCCCCATCTCCTCCTGCACAGCCCTGAGTTCGAGCCACCACCGTCCTTCCCTGGCTGTCCCGAGCCCCCTCCCAAGGGTTCCTTGCCTCCCTCTTGCTTCTCTTCAGTCTGTCTGCCACACAACAGCCAGCAGGAGACCGTAGAGAAAGAACCCACAATTTTTTAACTGGGCACACTGATATCCGACTTAAAGACTACATTTCCAGGCTTCCCTGGTGGCGCAGTGGTTGAGAATCTGCCTGCCGATGCAGGGGACATGGGTTCGTGCCCCGGTCCGGGAAGATCCCACATGCCGCGGAGCGGCTGGGCCCGTGAGCCACAACTACTGAGCCTGCGCGTCCGGAGCCTGTGCTCCGCAACGGGAGAAGCCACAACAGGGAGAGGCCCGCGTACCACATTAAAAAAAAAAAAAAAAAAAAAAAAAAGACTACGTTTCCTAATTTTGCTTGTGGCAAAGGTGTGACCATGTGACCCGTCCTACCCATGGAGAGGTAAGCCAAAGTGTAGTGAGGTCTTTGGAGAAGTCTTTCTAAAGGGAAGATGCACCCTTTTTCTCTCACTTCCTCCTTCCTGAAGCCTGTGATGGCTGGAACTCTAGCAGCCAACTTGGATCATGAAGACAAGGTCTACAACCTAGGGATAGCGGACGGGTGATCTAAAAACAGTCAGGTCCTTGACGACTTTTTTTTTTTTTTACATTGAAATTAAACTTATACCTCATTTAAATCACTATTTTCTGGGTCTCGGATATTCACAGTCAAAGCTAATCCTAATGGACCCAATAACTCTCCCTGTTTAAACTCTTTCAATAGATTCCCATTATCCCTAAATTCCAAACTCCTTACCTTGGCCTCCAAAGCCCCTGCCTACTTCCCGGTCCTAACCTCCTCCCACCTTTCCCCTTTCCTGTGCCTCTAAGCACACAGCCTTTCCTTCTGTTCCCCAGGTAGCCAGGGTCACCTCACCTCAGGGTGCTCCACCCGTCCAGAACATCCTTCCCCCCGGCTCTTCCCCATCTCAAGTGTCACTGCCTCAGGGAAGCCCTCCTCCACGCCCCAGGCAGAGTCTGCCCCCACGTACACCAACCACTCCACGTCACAGCTGGTGCTGCATGTGCCTGTTCCTCAGGGCAGGGATAATCTGGCTTTTCACAGCACCCCCACCTCACAACGCCCTGTACACAGTTGTCGGTGCTCAGCAGCATTTGTGAGATGAATGGGTCCTTGGCATTTTCCTGTCAGGCACAGCCTCGCTTTCTCACTCCACCCTCTCTATCTCCCAACTCCTCTCATCTTGTCCATTTCAACAACACTGTGTCTCGTTCAACCATGACAGCAGCTCTGCCCGGTAGCCATCCTGTTTAACAGATGGGGAGACTGAGGCTCAGAGGTGAGGTAACTTGCTCAAGGTCACACAGCTAGTTAAGTGGGAGAGCCTGGACCCAAGGTTAACCTCTACTGTGCTCCAGCCAACAGCTCTGGGCTTGCATCTCAGACACTGGTGTCCAGCCCAGCACCCTGAGCAAAGGTAGGGGAGATGGGTAAGGAGGAAGGTAGGAAGGGTCAGGCATGGCGGGAGGGAGGGGCCTTGCCAATGCGCCCTGGAGGACAGTGGCAGCTGCCTGGCTGGGCCAGCCCTGTGGGGGTCAAGCTTAACAAGCAATTAACAGAGCCAGAGGGGGGCCTTGTCCCTTTGTCTTCCTGCCTTTGGGGCCCCGGGGGGATGGGGCTCACACTGGGACTGACCTTCCTGTCCAGGTCCCCTCCTGGACCAGTGGCGGGGTTGGGGAAGGCATTTTCCAGCACCTTGCCCTCTGCTACAGCCCCCATGGCGCTGCCACCTCTTGCTGGTCAGAGCATGCCCAGCTGTCCTGGCAGCATGAGGTATGACAGAGCAGACGCATGTACCGGGGCAGACCCACTAGGTCTGACCTGTGCAGTGTTACTCAGTGGAAGATGCTGGGGCAGTGACCAGCTTCGAGGTGGCAGCGAAGGGCCTGTCCCCTCTGATCTGCTCCATCCTTTTCTGCTGGATGGCTGCCCCCTCCACCTATGTGGCTTCCATTCCCTCCTTTTGGGGCACCAGAACGTCTGCTCACCTGAAGGAAAGCACTCTTTCCCCCAACTCAGTCTGAGCAGTTTGGGTGGGACTTCCTCTGTCCCATGGCTCCAGCATGGACACAGGGTCTGGCCCTGGCCAGTCCATCCTGCTGGCCTTAGAGAACAGTTTGGGGTAGTCAAATAATCCAAATTTGTCCAATGAGACTAACCCTACCAGCTCCAGGACACCTGTATAAACTATTAGGAGAGAGAGACCCTCAAAGGAAGGGCCCACCTGAAGGTGGAGCCATCACTGAGGAAAGCAGAGCTGAGAGAGGGAGGCACGCCGGGTCCCCATAACATGTCAAAACACCTGGGTCCAGCTGTGCCTGCAGCCACACATACCTCTGGCTTTCCAGCTACCTCAATAAATCCTCTGACTTTTTCTTGGGGCTCAGGCCACAGGCTCAAGGCACCACCCAGAACTGGGGTCCTAGCTTGAGCAGGGCCTTAACGTCTCTGGGCTCAGCACCCTACCCTGAAAACTGGGGTGCCAGTCTCATCATCCTCTTCACAGAGTTGTCGTGTGAGCAAACAGAGAGCACTACTAGCACAGGAGGACCTGAGGGGCGGGCCGTGCTGCCGCCCCGCCTCCCCAGCTCCCGGGACCAGAAAGAGAGGAGGCCAGTCTGCCTGCCCTCGGGGTGCCTAGGGGTGGGGGCATGGGAGGGGTGAGGAATTTAAGGACATGCTGGGACCCTGCGTTTCTGAATGTGAACCACAGGCAAGATGCCATTCTTTTTTTTCTTTTTTGAGTTTTATTTATTTTTTATACAGCAGGTTCTCATTAGTTATCTATTTTATACATATTAGTGTATATATGTCAATCCCAGTCTCCCAGTTCATCCCACCACCACCACCACCCGGCTTTCCCCCCTGGGTGTCCATACGTTTGCCTCTATTTCTGTGTCTGTGTCTCTATTTCTGCCTTGCAGACCGGTTCATCTGTACCAGTTTTCTAGGTTCCACACATATGCGTTAATATGCGATATTTGTTTTTCTCTTTCTGACTTACTTCACTCTGTAAGATGTGGATGGACCTACAGACTGTCATACAAGATGCCATTCTTATGGGTTTTGGATCAGGAGGCTCCGGAGAGGTTATGACTCTCAGGGACACCTGCAGGATTCTTCTCACCATTATCAATGATTTAAAATCAGCATTAACATTTCTTTTCATCGGAGCCAGTGTAACCTTTCTGGTTAAATGACATCTTAACGGTGACATGTAGATGTCCTGAAGCTGCTCTAGGCAGAGGTGAGATACTTTTGGAAAGCCCCGGAACACTAGAGAACCCCATAGAAACCCTAACCATGAGCATCTGGAGAAAGGGGCGGGCAGGGAAAGGAAGCGGCACATGGAGATGGGGGCGTCTCCAGCATTTGGTGGGGCGGGGAGCTCAGCACAGGGTGCCTCCCAGAAGTGGGCTGCCCTGGGCCAATGCTGAGGAGCAGGGTGCCCAGGGTGGTGATGGGGGCAGCTGCCCCCGTGAACTGACAGTACACAGGGGTCCCTCACTGTGACATGCAGCCCAGGGCCCCCTGCCACGGGAACATGGACTACTGCGGACTGGCCATGAGTGTGCTTGGGAAGCAGCACCCGCGATCCAGGGGCCTTGTCAGTGGGGCTGCCTGCTGGTGTCCAGGGGTGAGGGGTTCTACTTCCAGAAAGCTATCTCTAGTCAGCCAGCTGGTCCTGAGAGCCGGAACCCATACTATAAGGAGGGGTGTGGGCTCCCATGGCCCACAGGCCCCTTCCTGCCTGCCCACTCTGGGCCACAGAGAGCCCCCCCGCACCAGCTTCTCTTGCCCAGTGTCTCCTGGTCACCATTCTCAGAGATGCAGCAGGTGCCTGCCTGTGCTGTGCCACACCAGGGGTGATGGTGGGATGAGTGGTGAGCCAGGGAAGCTGGCATTGGCCTGTCTGAGCCACTGGCAATGAACACCACGCATCTCTGCTCATACGCCAGGCACTGCAGGGCCTTGCAAGTGCCCTGGTGTATTCATCATCTGAAACTGGGACTGCCAAGTGCATGTTAAACACTTGGGTCTGCAAAACTCTTCCCCTCTCTTCTGAGCAAAAGGGCTTGGAACTCAAGTTTGAGAGAGAGCCTTTTCCCTCTCAAGAGAGGAAACGCAAAGGATATGGTGGGGAAGAGAATAGGAATTTTCAGTCAGGTGACCCAGGTTCAAATCCTGGCTCTGCAGCTTTTTTTTTTAGCTTTGTGACCTTGGACAGACCACTTAACCTCTCTGAGCCTCTGCTCTCTTATTAGTTCCCACCTCACAGGGTTGTTTGTGCAGATGAAAGAGGCTAAATCGACGTGACACAGCTTTGCAACATAAAGAGCCCCACAAATGCTAGTTATTATAAGCAAAGGTGAGGTCTCTGAGACACAAACAACAAGCTGACATAAAATAAGCCTGCTTTGTACAAGATTTCTCAGGTAAGCATGATAATCTTGATAACAATAATCACAGTAATTATAATAACCGTTTCCATTTGAAGAGCTGCTTTGGATTTTTCAGTTTTCCTCCTTCTCTCATCTTTTAGACCAAGTAAAGTGTGACTGTGTGCGCGCGCACACACACACACACACACACACACACACACACACACACACACACACACACACACACACACCCCCCCAGTCCTCTAGCTGCAGCGAAGTCTCCATTCTGCCCAGCCCTGCCCTGTGCACTGCAGTAGACCCAGCTCCCACCAGGAGGCAGGAGTGCACAGGCCAACAGCAGAAGGAGGGCGAGCTGGACAAGCCCAGCCCAACAGACCAGGCAGGCCAGGCCAAGTGGGCACAGCTGCCTTTCATGGGCTGCTGACTCTGTTCCTCAAGGGAAAGAGACAGAGAGACTCCCCATCGATGCCGGAGGCCCAGCCTGAGTACTGCAATGTCAGCAGATGGAGAATGGCAGCACGCACATTCTGGGCACTTCGTACATGCTACCCAGGGCCCTGCATCTGAGAAAATGCGGCAGTCACATTCTCTCTTGCACGTGCAGGGGAGTGCCCCTCCCTTCCTGTCTGCCGCTGGGGGCAGTGGGGGAGAGAGGGGCCCCCTCCCTCACCCCGCTTCTCTGGCCCTGGGCTGGCAGATGGCTCCCTAACTGTGACTCTCAGTGGAAGTGGTGGTCCCCAGGGTATTTTAGACATCTATGAGGTGTTTTTTGTTAGGGGCAAAACTTGAGGCACTACAGGCACTTAGCAGTTCAGGGCTGGGCATGCCTGGGGCTCTTTCTTCACTTGGACTTAGTACTTCACAAGGCCTGTGCCTAGAGCATGCTGTCAGGCACAGGGTCTCTGGGGGGACTGGGGGGACCTCACAGGCCTACCACTTGCCTTAGCGAAGGGAACCTTCCTGGCTCCCCAGAAAGATCCTACAGCAGAACCAAGGGTTGGGTGCTGTTTATAATCTTGCCCCCTGTCAGTTGTGCCATCCCCTCTCCAGCCATCCATCCACACATCCCTCATGCCCTATCCAGGGTACCTACCCATCCAACATCAGGCGTCCACCCATCCATTACATCATCATCCTTCAGCCACCCTTGTTCATCTATCAACCAACTCACTCCCACAACCACCCACCCATCCCTTCACCTCCCTTCTATCCTTCCACAGCGTCTGCCCGTCCCTTCATTCTTCATTTGTGCACCCTTTTCATTCCTCTCACTCCTCTTTGATCTATGTAGCCACCCACCCATTCACTCACTTACCCATAGTACACCCCCTACCGAGTGGGGTCCCTGCCTTAGGAACTTGCACGTTTGCCAGAAAGAGAAATATTTAGGCATAAGGAGAGACTGTCTGCATCTCCCCAGCCCTGAACGCATCAGGGGACAACTGCCCCCTTGACATCCCCTCCCTCTGTCCCATGGTCCCATCTTTGTCAGGAGCCTGGGGCCTTGTAAAAGGAAGACTCTCTTAAGACCTTCAGCTGGGTTCAGAGGATTCCTCAGGGATTTATTTGTCCTAAGCCCTTCTGAAAACCTTCTCTGTTTTGAGCCCAGGCTGCCTCCTGAGGAGGGGGGAAAGACTTGGGTTTTCTAAAGAACCTCATTTTCTGAAGGATCACACCCTTTTCCATCTCAAAACCATTGGATCTTGCAGTTGTTTAGAAGCAGCTTTTCCTTCTGGCTTGCTCTGTATCTTCAAGAACCAGGGGGTTGTGGGGATGACTGTGGCCTGGGTTCCAGCGCTCGACACCTAGAAGTTTCCACTCAGAAACCATCTGCCAGCCCCTGTAATTGGTGTGGTTTCCCACCCCTGACCCTGGCCCAAGTTAAGCAGAAGGAGCCAGTGCCAGACCAGTGAGTGTTTGCTCACCACAGGGGGGCTGAGCCCAGGGCTGGGTGCCGGGAATGCGGCAGCCAGAAGGATCGGGAAACTGCCCACCCAAGCCTGCTGTCCGGTGGGGGCGTCAGACACATCAGCCAAGCTGCAGAGTCCGGGAAGGCTCCTCCAAGGAGGCGGCCACTAAGTAAGGGCCACAGCTCAAGGAGAAACTGGTGCGGATGTGGGATGCGAGAGGGGCATGACTGGCAGCAGGCAGTCGTGGGTCAGCTGTGCCCACAAGGCAGGCACAGTCCAGAGACTGGTCTTCTCTCATGAGGGAATTAAAGGGGAAGCCGAGGGCCTTGCCAGGAAGCAGTGGATCCTGGAGGGCCATCAGACACCCCTCCCGCCATCAGCAGGGCCTTTGGACAATGGTGGGCTCAGAGGTCCACGCAGCCCACGGACATTAAATGAAGAACAGCACCCAGCCCACACAGATGGTCCAGGAGCTCTCACACAGATCGAGTTCAGTGCGAACTGTGTACCCCCAACCCGGGGAGAGGGCTGGGGGCAGCCTGGGCCCCACTGTGGGCAGCTCCGGGGTGGAGCCTTACCAAGCAGATGCTAACACTCCCTGAGTGTGGGTCTGGGGACATTCTCAGGTCCCCGGCCCTTCTCAGGAGGCATGGCTTTCGGCTTTCTCCCCAGCTGTGCTGTTCTTAGGTGAAGCCGCTGCGTGTGTCTCCTAAAACCACCCTGGCAGGGGTTTCAGGGCCAGAGGTGGGCAGGGAGACTGGCGGGTACAGGGCGGGAAATGCTGAGGCCAGTGTAGAGGGGGCGAGCAGGGCCTGCAGAAGAGGCCGCTGCCCCAGCCAGTGATAGCCAGCCAGAGTGCACAGGGGTGTCCTAGGTGGGTGACTGGCAGAGACGGGGGGTGCAGGACAGCAGCTGTCCTGGGCCCTCTGGGGCAGTGGTGTGTTTATGTCACCACGGCTTCCGATTGCTTCAGATCCCAAGGATGCAGTGGGGAAGCATGCTTGCAACCCCTCTGGAACAGCCTTGGGTGGTGCCACTTTCTCTTGTTGCCCTTCTCCCCTTGGTGGGTCCAGACCTACCAGTCTATACCTCCTGGGAGGCTCTCCTAGATGGGGGTGGGGAGGACAGCTGAACCACCAGGCAGGCACTCTTCAGTCCAAAATAAACTTTAAGGTGAAAGGGACAGAGATTTCCAAATCCTCATCCTCTGCCTCCTTTCTCCTGAGCTCAATGTCCTGAGATGGGAGAAAAGAACTAAAATTGGATAGGCTAAATTTCTAAGAAACGAACAAGGGCAGAATGAAATTACCCACACAGAGCTCAGTCAAAGGGAAAGAAAAGTGATAATGGACAACCTCGTCTCTTCAGAACACAAAGTGACGATGGTGAATAGTTTAATTAGAGCCGCCTCAGCTGGGAGATATTAGTGACACAATTATGGAAGAGAAAAGATGGAAGCTGAAACAGCACGTACATGATGGGAGGCCGGCAGGTCCCGGAGACGACAGGTTTGGCTGATGGTGCCTCTCCTTGGGCTTATTCGCTGACACCCCTTCCCTCCTCGTCTCCTCACTGGAGACATCAGTTCCCGCACCATCCATTAAAGTGATCGGATGATGTTTTTGTTTGAAAAGGAGCGTGTCACTTGTTTCTTGGACCTCAGGGACACAGCCTGGGGCAGTGCACCAGGTGTCCACATTCTGCCTGACTGACCCTGCGACCCTGGGCAAGTCTAATCTGTTTTCGGAGTCTCTGTCCTCAAAGGCACAAGGAAGAGGTTGGCTGGATCAGTGATTATCAAAGGGTGGCCCACACACCCCTGGGGGGCTCTCTGAGGGGTCCACAAGATCAAAACTGTTTTCCTAACTCTATGACGATGTCATTGGCTTCTCTGCCTGCACTGATGGTACAAAAGCAATCGGGAGACAAAACCGCAGCCCCTTCGCAGGAAGCAGTGGCACCGAACTGTACCAGCTGCCATTCTGTTCTTTGCCACTGTGCAGTCACAATAAAACCAATGCCAGTTCTACTTAAGAATGTCCTTGAGGAAGTGGTCAAAATTATGAATTAAAAGAATCTCTAGGGACCTCCCTGGTGGCACAGTGGTTAAGAATCCGCCTGCCGATGCAGGGGACATGGTCTGGGAAGATCCCACATGCTGCGGAGCAACTAAGCCCGTGCGCCACAAGTACTGAGCCTGCGCTCTAGAGCCCGCAAGCTACAACTACGGAGCCCTCGTGCCACAACTACTGAAGCCCACGCGCCTAGAGCCCGCGCTCCGCAACGAGAAGACCGCACACTGCAACGAAGAGTAGCCCCCGCTCGCTGCAACTAGAGAAAGCCCATGCGCAGCAATGAAGACCCAACACCAAAAATAAATTAAAAAAAGAAATTTATTAAAAAAAAAAGAATCTCTACCCTGCATGCACATCTTTTTCATATTCTGTGTGATAAAACAGGAAGTGTGCTGCAAACTGCAGATGATGGCTGTCTGGAGGGAAGGCACTTGTAAGACTGCCCTGCCAGCCCAAATGGTCCCTTTTTTTCACACGACACCACTTTTACTTGAAAGAATGCCTGACAGACAAACAATGGTAATTCAGACTTGGTCTTTGGAAGACATTTTCTAAAAAACCAAGCGAGCCTATCACTTCAAGGAAAGCAACTAACAAATTTGTTACCAAAATGAAAACATTTCCACTTTCAAGCGAAAGATCAGAATTCTGGAAATTTGTATTTAACACCATAACTTGACAGCTTCCCAATACCTGAAGACTTTTCTGATAAGATAGATGTTGTTGTTAACAAATGTGAGTTCTTCACATTCTCCACTGAAATACGTCAACATTTGGAAGATGTGCATAACTCTGAACCAGTATTTTCCAAATGATCAAAATGATGTTAAAAATCACGCACAGTTGACCCATTCAAAGTGCAAAGTAGACCAATGGATTTTTAAAAAAAGACTTAACTGAGAGGAAGGTACAGAGGTTTCCCATAAAACCCCTGACCCATGCATGCAGAGCCTCCCCCATTATTGACATCACTCACCAGAATGGTACACTTTATTTTTTTTTTTTAAACCAAAGATGAACCTACATTGACACATTATAATCACCTAAAGTCTGTAGCTAACCTTTGGGTTCACTCTTGGCGTTGTACATTCCATGAGTTTAGACAAATGTATAATGACATGCATCCATAACTGTGGTATCATACAGAGGATTTTCACTGTCCTAAAAAAATCCTCTGTGCTCTGCCTATTCATCCCTCCCTCCCCCAGCCCCTGGCAACCACTGATCTTTTTACTGTCTCCATAGCTTTGCCTTTCCCAGAAGGTCATATAGTTGGAATCATACAGTATGCAGTCTTTTAAGATTGGGTTCTTTTACTTAGTGATACGCATTTAAGGTTCCTCCTTGTCTTTTCATGGCTTGATCACTCTTTTTTTTTTTTTAATACTGAATAATATTTCACCGTCTGGGTGTTGCCCAGTTTACTTATCCATTCGCCTACTGAAGGACCTTTTGGTTGCTTATAAGTTTTGACAATTATGAATAAAGCTGCTATAAACATCTGTGTGCAGGTTTTTTGTGGGGACATAAGTTTTCACATCTTTTGGGTAAATATGAAGGAGCATGACTGCTGGATTGTATGGTAGGAGTATGTTTAGTTTTGTAAGAAACCACCAAACTCTTCCAAAGTGGCTGGACCATTTGGCATCCCATCAGCAATGAATGAGAGTTTCCTATTGCCCCACATTTTCTCCAGCATTTGGTGTTGTCAGTGTTCCCGATTTGGGCCATTCCAATAGGTGTGTAATGGTATCTAAGTGTTGTTTTAATTTGCATTTCCCTGATGACTTATGATGTGGAGCATCTTTTCGTATGCTTATTGGCTATCCATATACCTTCTTTGATGAGGTGTCTGTTAAGGTTTTCGGCCCACCTTAAAATCAGATTGTTTGCTTTCTTATTGTTGAATTTTAAGTGTTCTTTGTATATTTTGGATAACAGTTCTTTACTGAACATTTCTTTTGCAAATATTGCGTCCGAGTCCAAGGCTGGTCTTCTTATTCTCTTGAGAGTGCCTTTCACATAACAGTTTTTAATTTTTATGAAGCCCAGTTTATCAATTCTTTCTTTCATGGACTGTGCCTTTGGTGTTGTATCTAAAGAGTCATGGTCACAACCAAGGCCATCTAGATTGCCTCCTAAATTATCTTCTAGGAGTTTTATACGTTCACACGTTACATTAGGTCTATGATCCATTTTGAGTTAACTTTTGTGAAAAGTATAAGGTCTGTGTCCAGGTTCATGTTTTTGCATGTGGATGTCCAGTTGTTCTCGTACTGTTTGTTGAAGAGACCAATGGATTTTAATGTAACAGAGTAGGAAATGGTCACTGATATAGTTTCAGATTCTACCCTTTAAGAAACTACTGCTTGGGACTTCCCTGGTGGCGAAGTGGTTAAGAATCCACCTGCCAATGCAGGGGACATGGGTTCGAGCCCTGGTCCGGGAAGATCCCACATGCCACGGAGCAACTAAGCCCGTGCGTCACAACTACTGAGCCCATGTACCACAACTACTGAAGCCCTAGAGCCCGTGCTCCACAACAAGAGAAGCCACCACAATGAGAAGCCTGTGCACCGCAATGAAGAGTAGCCCCCGCTCACCGCAACTAGAGAAAAGCCCGCGCGCAGCAACAAAGACCCAACACAGCCAAAACTAAATAAATAAAATAAATGATAATAAAAAAAGAAACTACCGACTGTTCAGTTTTAGTGAATTTCAGAGAAGGACTATTTGAAAAGGCTGGTAAAATACTCCCTTCTTTTCTAACCATGTGTTTGTGTGGGGCCAAATGTGATTCAGATTCTTCGACCGAACAACACATCACAACGAACTAAACACAGATGCACGTGTGAGAAACGCCCCACATTTTCTCCAGCATTTGGTGTTGTCAGTGTTCCCGATTTGGGCCATTCCAATAGGTGTGTAATGGTATCTAAGTGTTGTTTTAATTTGCATTTCCCTGATGACTTATGATGTGGAGCATCTTTTCGTATGCTTATTGGCTATCCATATACCTTCTTTGATGAGGTGTCTGTTAAGGTTTTCGGCCCACCTTAAAATCAGATTGTTTGCTTTCTTATTGTTGAATTTTAAGTGTTCTTTGTATATTTTGGATAACAGTTCTTTACTGAACATTTCTTTTGCAAATATTGCGTCCGAGTCCAAGGCTGGTCTTCTTATTCTCTTGAGAGTGCCTTTCACATAACAGTTTTTAATTTTTATGAAGCCCAGTTTATCAATTCTTTCTTTCATGGACTGTGCCTTTGGTGTTGTATCTAAAGAGTCATGGTCACAACCAAGGCCATCTAGATTGCCTCCTAAATTATCTTCTAGGAGTTTTATACGTTCACACGTTACATTAGGTCTATGATCCATTTTGAGTTAACTTTTGTGAAAAGTATAAGGTCTGTGTCCAGGTTCATGTTTTTGCATGTGGATGTCCAGTTGTTCTCGTACTGTTTGTTGAAGAGACCAATGGATTTTAATGTAACAGAGTAGGAAATGGTCACTGATATAGTTTCAGATTCTACCCTTTAAGAAACTACTGCTTGGGACTTCCCTGGTGGCGAAGTGGTTAAGAATCCACCTGCCAATGCAGGGGACATGGGTTCGAGCCCTGGTCCGGGAAGATCCCACATGCCACGGAGCAACTAAGCCCGTGCGTCACAACTACTGAGCCCATGTACCACAACTACTGAAGCCCTAGAGCCCGTGCTCCACAACAAGAGAAGCCACCACAATGAGAAGCCTGTGCACCGCAATGAAGAGTAGCCCCCGCTCACCGCAACTAGAGAAAAGCCCGCGCGCAGCAACAAAGACCCAACACAGCCAAAACTAAATAAATAAAATAAATGATAATAAAAAAAGAAACTACCGACTGTTCAGTTTTAGTGAATTTCAGAGAAGGACTATTTGAAAAGGCTGGTAAAATACTCCCTTCTTTTCTAACCATGTGTTTGTGTGGGGCCAAATGTGATTCAGATTCTTCGACCGAACAACACATCACAACGAACTAAACACAGATGCACGTGTGAGAAACGCAGCTGTCTTCCATTAAGCCCGACATTAAAGAGATGTGTAAAAATATAAGACAACGATATTCTGCTTACTGAAGTATTTTTAGACAATATATTGATAGTAATTTTCATAAAAATGTTATTTGTATTAATATGTAATGGGTTTATTATAGTTACTTTTAAATGAATAAATACTAAAAATTTGTCTTGTTTTTAATTTCTAATGCAATTAAGATTGATAGCTACAACCTACATAAACAAAATGTTTACTGGGGTCCTCAGTAATTTTTTAAAAATTATAAAGTGTAGTGTAAAGGTGTTCTCAAGCCAAAAAGTTTGAAAACCACTAGATCAGATCATTCTTTCCCAAACATTATCCCTTGAACACCTTCTAACTTCTGCCCAAGTTCTGTTCCACCTGATGTCCATCACTTTTCTTCGACACATCTTTGTACTTATGAACTTCATATCCTTATGGTAAATGGAAACCCTGCATGAAGTGATTTAAATAGAAGATACCCAGCAGAGTAACTACAAGGAAAGCCCAACACTAATGTGAAATTCTAGCAGGACCCTGCTCCCTATCTCCCTTTGTTAGCAAGGGGGACCATGCAGACGGAGGCCCCCAGCCGCACACGTTGAAGGCCAGCTGATGAGGTCTCCACCTGCTGAGGTGGAACTGACTCACACCAGACCTTCTCATGGGCTGAGAGGCAGGGCTTTGAGCTACAGACAAGACGTCTCAGGTAGAAAATCAGGAATTATGAGGTTCTGCCAAAGGCTAGTAGTGGTGGAAGACTGCCAGGGTTGGGGTTGAGGAGGGACCTCTAGGGTCAGGGGCCAGGGTAGGCCGAGCCAACCAGCCCAGAGGACCAGCAAGCCTAGGGCTGCGGCCTCCCTGGGGTCTCCTGTGAGCCTAGGAGCTGAGGACTTAGTCACAAAGACACACAGAGACACACACACAGAGACACACCTGCTCAGAACTCTGGTGGTCAAGGAGGAGCCCCAAGAGATAACAGCAGTAGCTTGTATTTAGTGAGAGCTTCCCAAGGGCTTTATTTCATTTAATGTTCACCAGTATTATCGTCTTCCCCCCTTCTATAATTGGAGAAACCACAGCTCAGATGGGTTACGAGACCGGCCCGAGCTCACTCAGCTGGCGGGGGGCAGACTGGGATGTGCGCCCCAGCCGCCTGCCTCCAGGGCACACGCTCCGTCAGCACCACGCAGCACTGCTTCCCCTGGTTGCTGGATGACCACCCCCGGGCAGCGCCGGGCCCGGAGCCCTGGTCTTTTGACGTCTCCGTGAGGGTAGGGTCTGCGAGAGCTGGACAGTGCACACTCTCTTGCTGCCATTGCCTGCTCTGCTTGGTCCCGCTGCTAAGAGGCTGGAGCTCCTCAGGGGCCCGCTGGTGCCCATCCTGGGGACCAGTGTCAGCATGCTGATGCTGCAGTATTTACAATGAGGCAGGTGGGATGGCGACAGGTGTAAAAAACAAGGGTGACGAATATGCGGGTTAACCGAAACACAGGTGAGGCAGAGTGGCACCCGCGGCTGTGCACCAGCTGGGCCAGGCAGAGGTCCCAGCGGGCCTCCCTGGCAGGCAGGAGGGGGAAGGCACAGTGGGGCCAGGCTGGCTGCCAGCTCCCTGGACTCCCAGCACCTGGCCACAAGAGGAGCGCGGGGCTGGGGGAGGATTGGGGCTGAGCGAAGCCTCCAGGGGCCTGTCTCTCATGTGATGTTGGCAGGGACGGGGCTGCAGCAGCCTGTGGGCTGCCACCTGAGCAGCTTTCTCTGAGGCCTGGGATCAGGGCGCATGGTCTCCCCTCTCCACTTGGCCCCAGCCATTCTCATCTCCCCGACATTGACACTGGGTGATCTTGGGTACCATGGACACAGGGCAGAACAAGTCTGTACAGACCTGGGCGTGGGACGGTGGTCAACTGTCCCACCGGGCAGCGTCCCAGGCCTCAGCTCGGCCCTATGCTGCGGAAGAGCTGCACAGGGCTCACTGAGTGAGAGGGGCAGCCCCGGGACGCCCCCGCTCAGGGGCTGGCCTCACTCTCTGCAACAGCGGGGCTACAAAGGGGGCCACATGGTGCCACCTGGGCTCAGGTTCCTCTCTCTCTCTCTCTCTCTCTCTCTCTCTCTCCCCTCTCACCCCTTTCCATGCCCTGCTCCCTCAGCCCTGGCCAGTCCACACAGCACCTTAATTGGGGTTAGAAAAAGGGAGTTTTTCCTCGAGCCACATGGCTCGGTGAGGGGAAGGTGGGCTGCATTTCAGCCCTCTCGTGGCCCCTGGGTTCGGGATTCTCCTGCAGGCTACAACCTGCCACGTAACTGAGCCGCAGTCCGTGGAGTGTGAATGTGCGGTGTGCTGCTCTTGGACCAGGGCTCTTCAGGTGTAAGTGTGCTCCCCGCCCCCTGAACATAGAGGAGGACAAAGTCCATAAGATAGAAGATCCAGTGTCGTGAATCACCATGTGGAGGAGAGCCACACACCCACCCAGAACACCTGCCCAGACTATTAGCTGAACAAGAAATAACCTGTTGCATTTGAACCATGAAACCCTTGGGGTATATTTTTTGTAGCAGCTAGTGGTACCCTGATCAATACAACCTGTTAGTGTTCTTCCTCTTCTGGTTTTTGTTCCCTATGTGACATCTGGTCTCTGTTTAGCCCTAGGTTATGGATTATCTGGGACTGTTCCTCTTCTATTGCTTCAATGAGCAAGACGCTGCCCTCTCCAGAAGACTGTAAGCTGGTGAAGTTTTCTGGAGTATTAAAGAATCTTAGTCCCCCCCTCCACTCCCGTCTACTCTCCTGGAAAAAGGAGAAAGTTGTGCCCTGAAGCAGTGTTTCTCAAGCCTCAGTCACTTACACACCGACCACTGGCATAATTTTTGTTCCACAGAACAATGCATGGCACATAATAGAAGCTTGATAAACGATGGTAAATTTTTGTTGTGTTTCTATACCATCTACTATAATTTACTTAATATCTTTCTTTGGACTTTTAGCCACTTAAACTTATTGTACAAGAAAGTAAATTTAGTACCACTAACAAAAATATCTGCAAAAGGATATTTGATATGCTAGTTTTAATTTTTTTCTAAAATGCATTAAAATGAGTTAGTAGCTACTGAGATAAACATCAACATGTTTGTCCATCATGCTAGCTCAAACCTGCCACTCTCTCAACCGGGAAGTGCCATCCCACGGTAAGCAGCATAAGACAGGTACACGGTTAGTGTGTCCTCGGGACGCCAAACAGAAGGAGTACGCCCAGGAGTGGTGAGGCTGGTTCTGGGCCCTGGGCAGGGAGGCTGGAAACAACCTGCTTCACTTACAGTTCTGCACGGCCCTGACCCTCCCCTCACCATCAGGGCCTCTGCTGCAGGTTCTGTGAAGCCTGGAGGACCACCCTGATTTACCGGGTATGTACACTGCTCGCTGGTGGGCAGCACAGGACAGGGGGCAGGCCATGGGCTCCAGCTTTCACCAGCTGCAGACCTCCTATTTCCTTCTCTGTCCTTGCCTCCCTCCTTGGTTCTGGTTTTGGCTTCCAGAGGGAATGAGCTCACTGTCGGTTCCAGCTCCAAGGAGCACGTGGCATTCTCATGGGAAAGGAGGGGAATCTGTGCCTTCCTTGCCTTGGGTAGGGGGATGGCAACGGTGAGTCTGCCCAACTCTCCCCATCTCCCCACTGTCAACAGCCAACTCGAGGGCTCACCTTTGTTAAGAGACAATTGCCCCAAGTTGCCTGGATGCAGATGCAGGAGATCCAGGGGCTCTGGCCCGTTAAGGAGCTTTGTTGTCATGGCGGCTTCTGGTCTCCTAGCTGCCAAGGTCCTCTTGGAAGGGAGCAGGAAGGTAAGTGCCCAACCCCCAGCCCAGCAGGGCAGACAGAAGGAAGGAGGGAGAGGGAGGGACCCGCCCCCGCCCTGCCCACCTGCCCACCTGTCCTCAGTCTGCGGCTGAGCGGGCACTTGCCCTCCAGTGAGGTGGCCAGTCCTCTCGGCCTGCCTGTGGGGAGGCCAGAACAACCTAGTCCTGGGGATCACTGAATTCAAACCTAGGATTGCCCCCTCTCAGGCCTCTTGGACCACCCCCCCAGCCACCAGATGAACTTCAGCCAAACCCTGAAAGGGAAGTCTGTGCCCTGTGCCCTGTATCCCACGTCAGGCCTGACCTGCTGAAAAGGCGGGGATGGAGGTCTGGTCCCACTCCATTTCTGCTGACTCTTCATCCTCGCCCCGCCGCACCCCCATCCACTCCTTCTCTCCTCACCTTCTCTCTGCACTCATGCTCTGGCCTCCCCAAACTAAGCCCCTCCTCTGCCCCTGTTCCCCCTCAAGCCACTGTCCTCCTCTTCCTCCTTTCGTCCTGTTACCTCCGTCCCCACTCCCGCCAGGGGTCTCAGTGCCCTCTCCATCTCTGGCCTGCCCTCTGCTCACTGGTCTTCTCTCCGGGCTCTGGGCCCCATGGATGCTGCTTCCTGGGCAGTGAGCTCCTCTGTCTCCCTTGTGGGCCCCATTCCTCCACCAGACATTTAAGTTCCTCAGTCCTCAAAACCCTTCTTGCTTTCTCAAGCCACCTTCTTGGTGGGTGGGATGTCACCAGATCTCCTCTGTACAGGCTCTCTGGGCAGTGACCCCGGGTTCCCTGGCTCCTCCACTCAACTCAGCACGTTCCCGGTCAGTCCCACCCTCCCCCCGCCCCTGGTTTCCCATCCCACAGTCTCAGTCACCACCTTCCTTCCCATCTCAGGCTCACGATTTCTGCCGTACCAGCAAACGACCGCTGCTATTTTCTTAATTTTTAAAAATGACATTAAATAAACTCATTTTAGAAAATCAACTTATCCAGGACTTCCCTGGTGGTGCAGTGGTTAAGAATCCGCCTGCCAATGCAGGGGACACGGGTTCGATCCCTGGTCCAGGAAGATCCCACATGCCGTGGAGCAACCGTGCCCGTGTGCCACAACTACTGAGCCTGTGCTCTAGAGCCCACGAGCCACAACTACTGAACCCACGTGCCTAGAGCCCGTGCTCCACAACGAGAGAAGCCACCACAGTGAGAAGCCTGTGCACTGCAACAAAGAGTAACCCCCTCTCGCTGCAACTAGAGAAAGCCCGTGCACAGCAACAAAGACCCAACACAGCCAAAAATAAGTTAAAAAAAAAAAATCATCTTATCCTAAACAATAATATCAGTGAAATCAGAGGTCGGTGTGCTAATTTTTCTAACATACACTAAAATATACAAAGCTACTCAAACAGAAGATACTGGTCCATGTGAACTGCCAGGTCAACTTGTGTGACCCCAGGAGCGCCTGAACCACTCTGGGGACACGCTGCCTTTCCAAAGGCAACTCTGTGTTTCCCATCACACAAACTAGAGACCCCAAGGCCAACTCCATTCTCTTCTTCTGTCCCTGCAGCCAACTGATTCCCAAGAACTGACATTTGCCCCCAGAAAGGTCTGACTCCCCTGCAAGGCCACCCCTGCCTCTCCTGCATGGATGACAGCAGGGGTCCGACCAGTCTCCCAGCCTCCAGGCTCTCTCCCTTTAAGTAGGCTACTGCCGAGAGAGCATCTAATCACCCCCGCGAAACCCCACTACGCTGGAACCAAGGCCTCGTCACCTGCCCGCTACCTAGGAGAACTTCTTCCAGGCCCTCGCTAGTCAGCCACCCCGCCATGCAGCCGGCCTCCCTGCGAAGGCCCTGGAGAAAGACCTTGGCTGAGAGAGTGAGATGGAGGCCAGAGGGAGGGAGGGAGACAGAGACCTCCGTGGCTGATCAGGAGCCAGGTCGGGGAGAGTCCAGTGGAGCAAGAGACAGAGTCCACGTAAGATTTATGGAAAACGCAAGGATTTGGCCTCCAAAGATAGGGGCATGGAATTTCAACGGTTTGTGGCTTACTTTCCTCAGCTCTAAGCAGTGGTGCTCTTCGCGCCATGTTCCCCTCCCAGGGTTTCTGTGAGAACCTGGGGTCTGGGGGAGTTCACAGCTCTCTGAACTGTGAAACGCTTCAATCATGGTGTGCATGTGTGTGCGTGAGTGTGCCTGAGCGTGGGTGCATATGTGCAGATCAGTGTTAGTAGTCTGAGTTGTCCTAACAATGATAGTAAGTCGGCCTAGTTGAGCCATCTTTGTGAGATAACTTGGGGTGGACAAAAGCACGGAGGAGACGCAGGAGCCCCTGAGGGCAGCTGGCTCTGCACACACATGAGGCCACTTGTCCAGAGAGCCGGAGAGCAGTATCTTGCGCCCCGGGGGGAATGAGCCAGTCCTCCAACTCCCTCCAACTCAGAGACCCATCCACCCGCCTTCCAAGTTGAAAGGGACTGGGCCTGCCTCTCCCAGGATTCTGGGAGGGAGGCAGCAGGCCTTCTCCACCTGGTGGGCCTTAGAGGCTGGCAGGAAGAAGCCCCCTGGAGGGAGCAGCCCCTCCCCAAGAGGGTGCTAGGGGCTGTTACTTGAGAACCAGGCCTGTTTCTATGGCACCAGGGAGAGACCTGGGTAGCGGGTAGGCCTGCAGCTAGCCCAGGCCAGAGCTCTGCCTGGTGAGTGCTCTCACAATGGCCCAGGCTGGACAAAAGCTCACTCTCCAAGGACAAGGCCACTGCCTCAATTAGCTCTCCTCCCAGGAGCGGCTCCACTGATCCCCTAAAAGGCACAGCAGGCTCTTGAGGGCTGTGTGCACTTCCCCCCACCCCCAGGCCTGCCAGCCTTTGCTGAGTCCTGGCCACATTGTGCCCAGAGGCCCCCTGCTGCTCTTTTCACTCTCTTTCCCCAACCGGCGCTGCCTTTGAAGTCAGGTCCTCTGTTCCAATTGGAAACTTTGCTCAGAACCAAAATTAGAGGCTGCACAATCAGCTTGCAATTTAAAATGCCACCCAGGTGTCCCCCTACCCCCCACCCCCCTTTAAAATGTCATCTTAATTAGATGAAGCCTGGCTTCATGTTTTCTGAAGTTCAAGGTAATTTCTCTAGGACATTTCCCGCCTTTTAGTTATTTTTATCTTTGGCATAACGGCGGGGGGAGCCACCCAAGGCTAACCTGTGGGTCTGCAGACACCTTGATCCTCCCTCCAGCAGCTGGGGGTCGGCTGCCCCCTGGCTCTGGAAGCTGAGAACACACTGACCTGAGGAGTTTGGGGAAGGCAGGTGCTGAGGTCGGACGGGGGTTCTTCCCTCCAGTTAATTCAGCACAAGGCTGTCTGGGCCTCTCTCTTGGGCAAAGGGCTATGCTAGGGGTTGGGAGAAAACATGAAGGAGCCTGGGTGGGCTTGGCCAGCCCCAGCCCCCCTTCCTTACCCAGCTTGTCACCCACTTCCCTGCCTAGACTCTGCCCTGCCTGGCAATGTTGAAGGAGGGTGTCCTGAAGTGTAGGCCACTTGGGGACCCGCAGTAAAAACCAATGAATCACTCCGGGAGGTTTCCAACTCTCAAGGATTCTGATTAATCGTGGGTAAGAAAGTCTCAGTTTGGTGCCATTAAGTCTTTGACACTCTTAAACATTTGTTAATTAGCTCTTTCAACAAAGAGGGAGCGGGGCTGCTTAGGACTGTCTCCCCTGGCCTCCCAGGGCATTTGAATATGCTGATTCAAAACCACAACCCTGTCCTCAAAGAGGATGTCAGGAAAGACCCTGGTTATGGGCTGCACTGTGTGCCCCTCAAATTCATACGTTTAAGTCCTAACCACCCAGTCCCTCAGAACCTGACTGTACGTGGAGACAGGTCTTTAAAGAGGTCATTAAGTTAAAATGAGGCCATCAGAGTGGGCCCTAATCCATTATGACTGGTGTCCTTATAAGGAGATTGGGACAAACAAACAGAGGGAAGACCAGGTGAAGACACAGGGAGAAGACAGACTTCTACAAAGCCGAGGAGAGAGGCCACAGAAGAAACCAACTCTGCTGGTATCTTGATCTCAGACTTCCAGCTTACAGAGCAGTAAGAAAATTTCCTGTTGCTTAAGCCACCGAGTTTGTGGTACTTTGTTGTGACAGCCCTAGCAAACAAATACAGCCCAAGATGGGGCTCTCCTGGGGCTGGGAGTGGGGGTTCTCCCTCCACCTTCCCAGATTCTACCTACAAGGCCATGGCAGGTCTGGGTCCTGCTTTGCCTTGAACCTCATCCTGAGGCTCCCTTGCCCTCATTTACCTGAATCTGCCGGCCACCCTACCCGCTCTTTAGGCTTGGCAACACACCTGCCAAGCTCATTTCCACCTCAGGGCCTTTGCATGCCTCCTCCTGCTACCTCAAGACTTTGAGAGATTGGCTCTTCTTAGTTTCCAGTCTCAGTTTAAATGTAACCCCCCCCACCTCCCCTCAAAGCTTTCCCTGACGCCCACCCCCATCTAAAGCAGGTGCTTCCTGTTGTTCCCGCCCGCATTATTTTCTTTAACAGAACTTATCACAGTGTGTAATTAGATACATTTGTTTCCTCACTATTTATCTTCCTAGGGAGACTGTGAGTTCCATACCTGCAGGGCCTGCATCTGCTTTGTTGACTAGTTTGTTCACTTATGGAATGAAGGAATGAATGAATTCTGGACATAAACTGAGCTGGGTACCAGGTGCCATCTCCTTGTCCTTGGAAGGCCTGGCAGCGCCAGGGTGAGCCGAAGACAGGGTCAGGAAGCATAGAAGGGAGTGCCCAGTCTCAGGGTCTCTCCTCACCTCAACAGGAAATGCAGGAGAGCCAGGTTATGGGGCAGACTAGTCTTGAGAGGAGCTGAAATGTCACAGGTGTGAACACAAACCCCCCCTCTGTCCTGGATGCCTCCAGAGCAACTGGAGGGGAGTGTGCTGGCTCTGCTCTAGGAGAGGTGGACCATGTCCCTCCTGGGTGCCCACCTATGCCAGCTGAACACTGACACAACCACATATGTGTGGGACACACGTGCAGGGATGGGCCAGCTCACTGACTCTTGGCCAGGCCGAGACAGGTGGTCAGTGGAATTCTGGAACTGAACTGTGCATGGAATAGGGCTGTTTTCAGGGGTGAAGGGATTTGTTTTATTGTCTAAACTTCAAATCCTCTAATATTCCTCCCAAGAAGTTGTCTGGTTGGAAGTACTGCAAACGAAAACCGAAGAAAGAACACGAACTGCAGAAAAGTGGAGAATGTTTGCTAACATTCAAAAAGGAGAGGAAAACAAAATGGAACTTGTAAACTGACTTTTGAGCCTTCCTGTGTAATTACATCCACATGGGCCCCTTCTCCCCTCAGGGACTGTGAGTGACCAGTGCTCTCTTGTCGCAGATGATGGACATGGAAGCCAGCTCCCCAAAGTTAAAACGCGAGGTTATGTTTGGTGCATCTAATATATCTCTGATTTTGAACGATCCAGGAAAAATGCCCATTTACAGAAAACCAGGCTTTCCGTGGACCCACTGAATAAATGATAAAAGACACCCCAAAAATACTGGCTTGAAGAGGGACCAGGGATCTGCCTGCCTGGGATGCCATGGGTCTTAGTCAGCCCTGGAGACAAGACTGGAATTTGGGGCAAGGATTTCAGCAAGGAGTGGCAGAACACAGGCGTCCAGCATGGTGGGCAAAGCCCCTGAGTGGGGCAGAGACGAGGGGCCCACTGAAGCCTGGGGTTGCAGGGTCTTGCTCCCCCGATGAGGGTGGCACCGAGTGTGGCTCTCACCACGGTCTAGGGTATGTGTTTCCAGGCCTCCTCCCCTTGGACCCTGAGCTCCTAAGTCAGGCTCCCTCTTGCATTCAGGACTTACCACTGAGCGGGGCACACAGCATGTGCTCAGTAAACACTGGATGAACAAATGAACTTGCTAAGGAAGGAACCAACGAGCGCTGCACCAGGGGGTTACAAGACTTGGGGTGCAAGATGGGTGTTCTCCCATGTGGCCTTCCAGCTCATTCTCCCCTGCCGGCCTCTAAAAACAGGGAGCTGAACTGGGCAGACCAGAGGCAGGAAGCTGGCTTCAACTTGAAGGCCAACTCTGACCAACTCAGTGGCCACCTGGGGCACAGCCACCATGACAGGACTCTGAGGCCAGGCTCAGTGCTATGACTGATGGGCGGTGACTGCCAGGCATGAGGGCTGGGGGTCAATGGCAGCACACGAGCCACCTCTGTGTGTCTCCTTGGATGTGATCATCTGAGGTGGCCGATACCATCACACTGTGTGACGTTGCACAAGCGTGCGAGTATCTAAGGGGCTCTCCTCCCCCAGAAGGTGAAATCTCTACCCAAGTCCTTGCCACCTAAGATACCCACTCAAGCTTTGCCTCCTGTAGGCTGGTCCCCCCAACCTTTCCCAAGTCAGGGTCCAGCAGAGAATGATGGCATCTGTACAGCACCTTCCGTACACATAGGAGGGGATCCCTTGGGCACACCTGTAACCCACCTTGTGCTCCAGGACACGCTGAAGGAGAGCCTCTGCTCTGGGAAGGCTCTGTACCAGCTCCCATGCCTGCCTCTCCTCTGAGTGCCTACACTTGGCTCTGAATCGCACCAGTTAGTTGCCGAATGGGCTTCTGTGTGTCAGTCTTGAAAAACAAGACTCTGATCCCTCTGGGGGCAGTTTCAATGTCTGGAAGTGGCAGGATTAGCACTTGAAGGCTGCTTACGACTCCTGTGCCCCTTTCTCCACCAACCCCCCACCCTGCCTGACCCTGGAGGTCCTGTTTCAGGCCAGGGGGAGTTCCAGTGACGTCTGGACATTCATGAGCTGAGGCTGGGAGCACGATGGCACTCATCAGGTATGTGCTGGGGGCTTGTGACAGCACTTCATCCTCCCAGAAAAATTTTAGGGGGAATTATTTATAGACAGGAAAAAATGTTCTTCCCATGATTCATTCAATTAACCATACAGCAACTGTTTTTAATAATTTGGGACATGTAAGAAAAGGAAAATGTCAGGGCAAGCCATAAATATAAAACTGAGGACATGGGCTGGGTGAGAAATCAAGACACACAGTGATGATAGCAGTAATGTGGGTAACGGGGCCTAACAGCAGGTAGGTTGGTGTGCTGGCTGTGCTCGAGGCGCCTTCTGAGCGCAACCAGTGTGTGAGCCCCCAGGCCCCATCGGGGCACTGCCGACCATAGAAGGGGGTTCGACTTTTATTCCAGGTGTGGTGGGAATCCACCGGAGGGCTTAATGGAGGGCTGAGAAATGCTATTCTGGTTCTGAAAGCTCACTCTGGCTGCTGTGTGCAGCCAGACTGGGTGTGGGAGGGCTGGGATGGTGGCCATAGAGAGAACATCAAGGAGGCCACTGCAGTCAGCAGATGAGGGATGGCGGAGGTTTGCAACGTCGGAGCTGGAAGGGCCCTTAGAAATGATGCTGTCTACACTCCCTCGTCATACAAGTTGGCAAACTGAGGCACAGAGAGGAGGGATTACAGGGTCCCTGAAGGTTCAGCTGGCGGCTCCCAGCAAGGAGACAGGACTAAGCTCAGGCTGGCTGGGAAGTGGGGCACGTGGTGGGGAAGGGGCGGATGCTGGTGGAAACCCTTTAGGGAGAGGCCACAGTTTGAACTGCCAAGTAGGTGGGGCCCAGGGAACTTCAGTCTGCCTGGGCTGGCACTGGGGTCCCTGAGAATTGAACGTTGCAGGTGGGAAGGGGCTGTCCATGGGGCTAGAAGGAGCAGATTCTGAGCTGTACATTGAGAAAACTGCTCACATCAAAGTGAGACAGGACACAGGTGCCACTCTCTGGATAAGGCAGGGGAGGACCCTCGGGTCGGGGCACTCAGGGCCCCAGGCCTTTTGGCTACACCCACGTTTCCAGACAGCAACACGGTGAGAGTAACTGGACCCTGGAACCATGCCTACTTAGCCTCTCTGAGTCTCAGTATCCACATCTGTAACATGGAGGTGATAACAGCATAGGATGCTGGGTGCTTTCAATGTTAGCGCAGTCAGGTGCTCAGCGTGACAAAGAGTAAAAACGTAACATAATGGCCACTGTGGTCTATGAGTCACATAGGACTGCTGTGACTGAACCCCTCAACCAAGCAGAACAGTGGAGCTGTGTCCTACTTGGAAGAAATGCACAGTAAAATAAGTACAAGTCAGGCGGTTGGTTAAAAATAACTCACCAAAACAAAACAAAAACCCCACAAACAAATATATTAAAAAACCCGATCTCCCTGTGCACATAAGCACACACATAGCAATAACGAACAAAATTAGCTACTTCTGTGATAAGTGCTTAGAGGGTTAAGCGAAGAACAACCCTACCTCCTACAGCCCTGGATAAATGAGAACAAGGCAGAAGAACATGAAGTCAAGAGGCAAACGAATGATGCAAGGTCCCAGAGTTGGAAGCTAAAGCTGGGGTGTGTCTAGATCTTTCTCACCCCCCGAAACCTGTGCTCTTGGCTCTACCACACCCCTTCTGTAAGAGCCTTGATCTTTAAAAGCACATCCAAGTCACCCCAAGGTACTTAATGAAGTGTGTTACCCCCTCCATTAATACTCTCAGAGGGGTGACATCAAAAACCCTCCATCAACAGTAAGGGCTAAAGTGGCCCAGGCTCTGTTTTCTAGACCACTGTAGCTATCTGATGCTGTCAGCCTAAGTTTAAGCATCAACCACTGTCAGCATCAGTCAGCCTGTGTTCACACTGGCCACACAGGCTAACGTCGGAGCTCCCAAAGGTCTGAGGAACGAGGCCTGGCACTGGCTGAGAGATGTGAGCCTGTGGCCACTTGGCAACGAGCAGGTGGTGAGAACCACCACCTCAGGGTCCAGTGGCCGCGAGTGTCAGGCTTCTGGAACTAAAGCTGTTGTTCCCTGCAACTCTGACAGGAGAATGGGAGACAAGGCAAACTCTCCAATTAGTAAAATGAGGTTTAGGTAAAATTCCTCACATTGGTGGTTCCCCTGGAAGCCCTGAAGGGGTCTGAGAAAACTCGGGAACCTCTGTGGGACCACAGACACACCATCAGCTCCACCTGGGGCTCCTTAATGCCTATCTGCATAAAAGTTGATATTTTAAAAACTATTCTCTTTGCTTCTCAGGGATAAGCTGCTGAGTACAGAAGCATCCCATTTTTACAGATGAGAAAAATGAGGTCTGGAGAGGGAAGCGTTTTACCCAGTGAGGCATTTGGACGTGGGCAACCCTAGATTTCAGTCTGGCTCTCTCACTAGCCGTCTGTGTGACCTTGCCAAGCCTTACCACCTGAATCTGTGAAACAGTCCCAACTTCTCAGGGTGCTGGGATGCTTAAAGGAAATAATATAAGCCCTTTAGGACAGAGCCTGGCACATGGTGAGCTGTCAGTAGATGTCAGCTGTGGCTATGTCACACGGTCGGCCACAGCATGAGCTGCGGCAGGAAGCTGGCTGGTTACCACCTTGACTTCAAGCAGCCACCCATTCATGGAATCTGCTTATTTAAATCCTCTGCACTGCTTGACCACTATCTGGCTTTTCTTGTTTATTTGTTCATTTCTCACCTCTAAAGTCTAAGTTCAGTGAGAATTACTCTCCTCAGAGGCCTCAGCAAGCAGCTTATATGGCTGGCACATAGTAGGTCTTTAGTGTAACCTTTTTAGGACTGTAGGAGGCCCCTTTGAGAGCTGACAAAAGCTACAGGCCCTTTCCTTAGAGAAGGCACATGGTCAAACACACAAACTACACAGCCAAATACACAAGTGTGTACACGTGTGCACGCACCAACTGCCTTTTATTTCTGGGGTTGCAGCCCCAGAATCCGTGGTTAGGTATCTGGCCAACTATAAAACACAGGGACCCAAATGGTTTCTAAGCCACAAGATTTGCTCTGACTGTCTGACTGCTGCTCCCCCATGCCCAGGTAAACTGGGCTGATTTCTCCCAGTAGAGTAATAGGCCTGGAAAAGTTGCTTGTTTGACTATTTCTATCCTGCTGAAGATGCTGTTTCCTCACCGTCTATACTGTGTGGAAGAGGTTACTCTGTCAGCTCCCCTTGCAAATTTAATACTGCTCTGAAATCTCAGCCCCGCATAAATATAAATGCGTTTCCAACTCTGAGGTTTCAGTCCCCAGAAGGAGTCTTTCAGAAATCATTCAGGGAGTTACTTGATATACTGAGTTGACAGCTTATTGGAAAAAGTGATTCAGAGACAAGAAAGAAAGAAGAAAAGGAAGGGCTGGGAGAGGCCAGGGAAGAAAGGAAGGGAGACCAGGAGGGCCCTGGGGGTGGGTGGAGCTGGGCCGGGGCCTCCGCACAGAGAATCCTGGGCATCGCAGCTCTGCCAGGAGCTTTCTGAAAAGGCTTTTATTTGAGGGAATTAGACGCGGCTGATTAGAGAAAGCAAGCCCAGAGCCCCCCTCCCTAGAGTGGGATTCACCTCCATCAACCCTTCAGTGAGGAGCTGGAAAAGCCTTCTTTCCCCAGCGGACAGTCTCAGGAAGGCTGGCCGGCAGGCCAGCATTGGGCGCTTCACCTGGAGCATGAAGACGAGAATGTTCACCTGGGCTCTGGGCTCTGGGCTCTGAGCCTTGCTGGGGCTGCTGATCTGCCTTTGGAGTCAGGCAGGCCTGGGTCTTGGTCCTGGCTCTACCACCTATCAGCTGTGTGACTGTGGGCGAGTCACTCAACCTTTCTCAGCCTCAGTTTCCTGTCTGTAAAATGAGCATAACCGTATTACTTATCTAGCTCATATGGCTAAGGCAAGCTTTCCCAAACTTCAGTCCTTTCTGTCCTGCTTTCGTAATTTCTGCCCATTCTGCGTGATACCCCTGGCCTTATGTGTATAATATGTTTCTTTTACTTGACTCACTTTTTAAAAAAGTTAAGCCCCTACACTGGACTTACTCTAATATCTGGGCAATCATGAGCTAGATGGGCTACATACCTTTTGGATTCATATTAAAATAAACATGTCACTATTAAAATGAAGAATGAAAATGAAGACCATCATAAACAACAGTGTCTGGCACAGGGCCTGCCTGGGTGTGCTCCTTACACGGGGCAGTTGTTGCTACCCTGTTGTCATCACTGTCACTCAGAAGTACAAGTGGAGTGGGGGTGATTGTGGGGTCTATCCAGGCACCTGTTCCCCCATCTGGGGTGCCCATACCTTCCTGTCAAAGCCTAGACCCCAACCTGGGTCCCTCCCTCACCTGCTCCCCGCTGCCCTTCCCAGAATACCTCATGTCTCATGCTACACAGAGATAACTAATTTTGTTGTTGTTGTCTAGTTCTACATAAAGCAGGGAGTCCATCCTCTCTGGCCCAGCCCAGCTGCACAAAATTTTCCCATCTTCACAACTTCCTGAATTTCAAAGGAGGGAAAGGGCACTCTATCCAGCACTGCCTGGTTATTTGTCAATTCTGCCTAGCTGACTAATCCAGAATGTCCTAATTACAACTCCACCAGGAAGCTGTAACAGTTTCATTAAAAAATAAAAAGAGAGAGAGAGAGAAAAGAACCCAAATTCAAGCCTTACAAAAAATTCTCACCTTATAAAAACATACACACACACACAAAACAAGCCAATTGAACAAAGCAGGTGCACTGTGTCCGTGGCCTCAATGTAGTTGGAAGTTGTGTGTGCAGAGGAAACAGGCTTGGGCTGGACTCAGAAGTCCCAGGGCCAAGTCCAGAATCTGCATTCACCAGCAGTGTGGCGCTGGACCAGGCACTTGACCCTTCTGAGCCCCGGCTGCCTCGTCCAACTGGGGGTGGGGGTAGCTGGCCCGTGAGGCTGCTGTGTGGCCGAGGGCGGGGTGTGAGTGCTTTGTGAGGTGTGGAGCACCACGCAGACGTCAGAGGTACAAGTGTTTTCTAGTCTTAGGGGTCACTTTTGGGTCTAGCCTTGACTGAGCTGAGGCAGGTGGAGCTCATCTGACCCTACTCTGGGCCCAGGGAATCCCACACCCTACTCCCAGAGGGGCAATTTTCTCAGTTAGCTGATGGCTAGTCCCCACTGGTAGACGCTTTTCCCTCCAGGGGTATTAGTACTTTACCAGGACTCCTAGAGACTTAAAGGCCTTTAAAATCCCGAAGGCTCCATCTCTAACTGGGGCACTTTAGGCACGGGGGAGATGCTTTTGAGTGGGCCCTCATCCCCACTCTTGAATAATATGCCTCCCGTAGGAAGAGTTCTGGGATGGCTACAGCTTCCAAACAACTGGAATCCTCTCATTTTATTCCTAGGGAAGGAACCTGGGTTCCGGAACCAACTCAGACTCTGACCTAGAGCCCCGGTCAGCTCCCGTCACAGGCTTTGTTCAGTTTCCCAGAAGTACCTGAGAGAGCAAGGCGCTCTGGCCAGAGACAAAGGTCTGCTCTCCAATCCCCTCCTGCCCGAGGCCCTGGCTGTCTGGGCCCAGCAGCTCGTCATTGCCGGCCAGCGCTGCAGGTTCTGGGGAGAGAGGACCACCTGGGCAGAAGCACCTCAGGGGCTCCAGTCTTTTGACCCCTTGATCCTTGGCCTCTGTGTGTTCCCTGGGCTGGAAGCAGTCAGAGCCCAGCCACACTGCTGAAGCTACTCCAAAGTGACCAGTGAGAGAGCCCCTTCTGTGTCCCTGTTCATTCAGGTGACCCTGAATGCAGCCCTGTGGAGGGCCACTATAACCCGACTCTGCATGGGAAACAAATGCTTCAACCTTCAAAGCTGAAGGACGTTGTTTAGTTGAGCTCAATTCCGGAGCCTGTCACCCTGGCAACGGGTCTTTGGGGGGATTTACATCTCATGCATCACAACAGGGGAAAAGCCATTCAGCAGGTTGGAGGGGTGGTAAAAATCCCACAACACAAAACCAGGGTGCCCCCTCTTCCCAAGAGTGCAGCCACAAAACAAAACAGAATCAACAAAAAAACTTCCCACAAGCCCATTTGGCCTTGGCTGGCTGGCAATCAGCCAAACAGGAATTCAAACTTAATCAAACTTTCATGTCTTCCTTGTAAAGCTCAGGAAATCAGTAACTGGTTTTATAATTGAATTTTCTGATCACGTATCAAAGGAATGGGTCCTGCCAAAGGCCAAGGAATGGCCTGTCTCCAGTAAGGACGCTAAGGTCCTTGATGGAGGCTCTGCACGGTAGGGGACGAGAACTAACTACCGGTGGCCTAAGAATAGAGCCTGTTATTTATAACCAGAGAAGAAGCTAGTGACAGCCGAGCCCTGCCCTTATGAAGTGGTCTCCGCCAAACATCCACCCCAGGGCCGCAGGGTTCTGATTCAGAAAGGAAGCCTTTGGCAACACAGGATGGAAGATGGGGGAGGCCGAAGGCAGGCAGACCGTCTTGCTAAGGAGCTTTTCCAAAAGCACTGCGGAGGGAAGGAGGCCTGACCCGGGGCAGAGGCCTGGGCAGAGAGAGGAAGGGGCTGGTGCAAGAGCCATTCTGGAAAAGGAAGTGGGACACAGGAGGTGAGGGAGGAGTCCAAGGTTTTCGGCCTGAGTAACTGGGAGGAGGGTGGAGCTTTCAACATAAAGAAGGAAGGTAGTGTATACATGTCCATGCCACTCTCTCACTTTGTCCCAGCTTCCCCTTCCCCTTCCCCGTATCCTCAAGTCCATTCTCTAGTAGTGCCTTGTTCCTGATCCTAGGGAAAACATTCCTTCTTTCACCATTAGATATAATGATAGCCATAAGGTTTTCATAGATGTCTTTTATCAAGGTCAGGAAATTCCCTTCTTTTTCTAGTTTTCTGAGAGTTTTTATCAAGAATGGATGTTGCAAGAGGGAAGAGATACGGGGACATATGTATATGTATAACTGATTCACTTTGTTTTAAAGCAGAAACTAACACACCATTGTAAAGCAATTATACTCCAATAAAGATGTTAAAAAAAAAAGAAGGGAGGTAGAAGCAGCTGGCTCTGTGCTCTGTGCTGCCTGGTCTGGCCTGGGCCGGGGTGCTGAGGGGCCTTGGCAACGGGAGTGCTAACAGGTACAGCTCAGCTTTTCTGTGCCCTCGCTGGTTGCTTTACAATCATCCTCTCATTTAATCTTCACGACAGCCCAAGAAGATGATCATTTATTGTCCCCATTTTACAAACCAGGAAAGCAAGCCTCAGACAGCAGAGGTGAAGATCTGCCTGCTCATGAGTCCTGGAGCTGGGACTTGGACTCAGGACGGTCTGATCCCAGAGTCCACAGTTCAAGCCCTAATGCCACACCGCCTCTTTACCTGCAGATAAAGGTATCTCACAGCTGAAGAGAAAGAATCAGAAAAGGGTTCCGAACACTCAAAAGAGAGGTATGAGCTAGAGATGGAAGCTTGAGAGTCAACAAAGCAACGTTCATTCATTAATCCACTTAAAAATGTTCATGGTAAAGGCAAGCCACCGACTGGAGAAAATATTCACAACACATATCCAGGATATATTTTTAAAAAACTCCTACAACTCATTAATAAGAAGACTAACAACCCACTAAAAGGGAAGAATAAGAAGGTGTGAACAGATACTTTATAAAAGAAGATACACAAATGACCAAAATGGTGCCGAGTATCATTAGTCATCAGGGAAATGCAAATTAAAAAGCACAGTGAAATACTACTACATACGAACTAGAACAGCTAAAATATAAAGGACTGACAATTCCAAGTGTCGCTGACAGTGCAGGACGACAGGAACTCTTTCATACACTGCTGGTGGAGTTTTAAATAGTACAACCACTTTGGAAAGCAGTTTGGAAGTCTCTTATAAAGTTAGCATACCCTTACCATATGACCTAGCAGTTCCACTCCTAGGTATATACCCAGAGAAGTAAAAATATATGTCTACACAAAAACCTGTATATCAGTGTTCTAGCAGTATTATATATATTAGCCCTAGAAGGGAAATAACTTAAATATCCATCAACAGATAATTAGGCAGACAAATCATGGTCTATACTTGGGTTAAGTTTGAAGTTAAGTTGGTCACAATAAAGCACCCAGGTGTTATGGAGAGAGATGGCAGCAAGAATCCACAGCCAGGCAAGGAGTTGGGGAGGGGCAAAGTTTGTAGGCATCTAGAACACATCCGGTCCAGTTCTGTTTTTATTTTTGTTTTTAAGCAAAAGTGTCTGCTATGGTTGAAGTGAGAATACCGGCCCCTACGCTCTGCAAGCCTGGTCCTACACTAACCACTAAGCTGACCCCCTGCCCCATGCATGTAGGAGGCTCGGAGAAGGATGGGGCCTGCCTAACTTGGCCTCCTAAGTTAGTGCCAGAGCCAGGACTGCAACAGGACTCTCCTGGCAGAGCCCAGCCTGGAAGTCAGGCACACCGGGGGCCTGGCCCTGCTACTAGTTGGGCAGGTGACTTAACCTTTCTTTGCTCATCTGTAAAATGGCAGTAATAACACCTACCACAGGATTGTTGGCACACTTAAATGACAGGATGCCGTGTTTCCTAATAACTAACATGTACCGAGCACATAACATGTGCCAGATACTGCTGTCCATCATCTGACACCCTAACCACCCTACACTCTACCTACATTATGGGAACAGGCTACTGAGGAGGAAAGTCGGTGCACAGTGGTCACACAGCTGGCAAGTACTGGAACCACGGTTCCTTAAGGCAGTCTAGCATCTGAGTCTTTTCACCCGATGCCATGTTCCCAAGCTCAGTCATTCAGGTGTCACTTTTTCTTCCATATCAATAGAGCCCTGAAATTAGCCTCATCGTAAATGGTAATTTAGGTGAAATTATGAGTTTGATGTGTTAAGTGTTTTTTTTCCTAACACGCATTACAATAGACATATAACAAATTAAAAAAAAGAAAAAAAAGGTTTAGGGCTTCCCTGGTGGTGCAGTGGTTAAGAATCCACCTGCCAATGCAGGGGACATGGTTTCAAGCCCTGGTCCGGGAAGATCCCACATGACGCGGAGCAACTAAGCCCGTGTGCCAAAACTACTGAGCCTGCGCTCTAGAGCCCGTGCTCCGCAACAAGAGAAGCCACCGCGATGAGAAGCCCGCACACCGCAACGAGGAGTAGCCCCCGTGCGCAGCAACTAGAGAAAGCCCTCACGCAGCAACGAAGACCCAACGCAGCCAAATATTTTTGATAGCAGAGGCAAACTTGTTGCCTGTGAGCCATATACATGCTGTGCACTCCGACACCCCGGACAGCAAATCCTGGCTCCATTTTATACCCAGGAAAGACAAAATACTAGCATCTCTCGAGATTGTTCTGGGAATGTGATGGGAGAGCATGTGCAGAGCATCGAGGGCTGAGTGGATACTCAGTGTATGGTGGTCACCTCTCCACTCTGCCACACTCGTCCCATGGGGCTGTGGGCACAGCTCATCACACAGACTCAGAGCCCCCAAACCCAGGGCAACCGCAGTCTGGGTGCAGTTCAGGCTGCTGGCTGGGCAAGAACCTGCTGGGAACGTTGTCCACGAAGCAAGAAAGAGCCAGTTCCTGTAGCTCCAGGAGAGTGCAAGTCCCCAAGGGAGAGCTGGTAAGAAAGATGAGTAGGACCAGAAAAGAAGGAGGCCCAAGTAAGGCGGCAGGGGAAGAAGTGGGTGAGACTTCAAGGGACACTATCAGGAAGGGGAAAGATAACCCACAGAAGGGGAGAAAAATATTTTCGAATCATATGTCTGTACAGGACTGGTGTCCAGAAGGTATAAAGAACTCTTACAACTCAATAGTAAGACAAATAACCCTATTTAAAAGTGGGCAAAGGTTCTGAACAGACAATTCTCCAAAGAAGATATACAGATAGTTAATAACATGAAAAGATGCTCAACATCCTTAGTTATTAGGGAAACACAAATTAAAACCATGCTGAGATACCACTTCACACCCACTAGGATGGCTATAATAAAAAAGATGGACAATAACAAAAGTAAGCAAGAATGTGGAGAAATTGGAACACTCCGATATTGCTTATGGCAATGTAAAATGGTACAGCCGCTTTGGAAAACAGGTGGATACTTCCTCAGAAAGTTAAAACAGACTTAGAATATGACCCATGAGTTCTACTCTTAGGTACACACCCAAGAGCAACAAAAACATGAGTCCACACAAAAACCTATGCATGAATGTTCACAGCAGCATTATTACTAGGGTAGCCAAAACGTGGGAACAACCCAAATGTCCACCAACTGATGAATGCATGAACAAAGTCTGGTGTTTCCAAATTCCAATACAATGGAATACTATTCGGCTACAACCTGGATGAGCCTTGCAAACATTATGCTGGATGAAAGAAGCCGGGCACAAAAGAGTACATATTGTATGATTTCATTCGTATTAAATGTCCAGAACAGGCAAATCCACAAGGACAGAAAGTAGATTGGGGTTGCCAGGGGCTGAGGGTTGGGGGGAATGGGGAGTGGCTGCTAGTGCGTATGGGGTTTCTTTTTGGGGTGCCTGCCCTCTGTGTCCTGCCTGAAGAGGGGCCCTGTCCCAGGGGAAGATGTACAGAGCCAGCTTCCAGTAAGTATCACCTCTCGCATGAGTGACCCTGCTCCCCTTCCTACACAGTACCAGGGCAAGGGGTGTGGTTTCCATTCAGTAGCTGAGAAAACTCAGGCCTGGGAGATGGCCTATGAACAAGATGGCTCTACAATACAGGATCCAAACTCATTCTGGTTCTCCATAATCTGATCTCACAGGGGGTCATAACAGTGGTAGAAAGGGCAATGGTCCAGGTTCTGAGATATCTGGGCCCAAGAACAGCCCTGCCACTGACTAGCTGCTTGACTGTGGGCCAGTCATTTGAATTCTCTGAGCCTCAGTTTCCTCATGTGTAGACACCAGTTATGCTTGCCCCACAGGTGGGAGGTCCAGAGCTCAAAAAAAGATGGCAGAAGTAAAAGGGATTTACTTTTGCGCCAAACCCAGGGCTCAGAGCTGGAAAACAAAGGGTGCCTGCCCTCACAGGGGCTCATCACAGAGCTGTGTAATTGGTAGAGGCCTCATACATGCCAGGCAAGTTCACTACCAAGGGCCAAATCAGGGTAGTAGATCATAAAGGCTAAATCCTCTCAGTAAGAGTGTTCTAGAAAGAACGTATGTGTCAGCCAAAAATTCGCACGTTGAAGCCCCAACCCCAGTGTGGCTGCATTTGGAGTTAAGAAGGTAATTAAGGTTAAGTGAGATTATACGGGTGGGGCCCTGATCTGACAGCATTGGCATCCTTATTAGAGACCTCACAGGGCTCTCCCTCCCCCTCTCTGCAGTCACATGCCTAGGGAAGGCCAGGTGGGGAGGCAGTAAGAAGGTGGCCATCGGCAAGCCAGGAGGAGAGCTCTCACCAGAAACTATTTGAGCCAGAACCTCGATAGTGGGCTTCCTGCCTCCAGAACAGTGAGAAAATAAATTTCTGTTGTTTAATCTGTCCAATCTATGTTTAGTTACGGCAGCCCAAGCCTACTAATACAAAGCGCTCACGCATACTCGTGCATTAGGCACTGTTCAAGCCCTTTACGTTGTCCCAAGCATGAGATAAGAACCGTTACTATCCCCATTTTACAGATTAAAAAAAAGAAGCACAGAGCAGATCGGTAACTTCCCCCAGGTCACACCTCTGACAGAAAGCAGCATCGGGCTCAGCTGGGGGCAGGCTGGCTGCAGAGTGTGAGCCTGAGCACCACTCACTGCGGGACCGGGAGGCAAGTCTGTGAGCTCCTCATGCACATGGGTTGTGAGGGCTTGTCCGCTGCCAGCCTGGCACTTACCAGGTGCCCCGTAAACGTTGGAGAGAACGTCCAGGCCCAGGACAATGATGGGCACGGAGTCTGAGGGCCACCAGGGCCTTCTGGCTCCCACAGAGGAAGCACAGTCTCCATCCTCTCACCTCATCTTCTGGGGGGTGGGGTGGGTGTTGAAATCCCAACTCAGGGCCTGTGAGTGCTGTAGGGAGTCCAGGTCAGTGGGCTGCACTTCTCAAAGTTATTTTGGCTGGTTCTTTTGGTGACTCTCTCTGCTACACCCATGGGAAGCCATCTCCCTGCATATCTGAGGATGCTGTGGTCCCCTGGACCTCAGCATCTACACAGTCAGCTGGCCAAGAGATCCAGTACATGCATGTATTCTGGGGTTTTCAAAGGATCACACAGCTAGCTACAAACAAAGCTGGGCCTGAAACCCAGAATTCATACTGTCACCAGATTCTTCTCAGGCCAAGGCCTGGGGAAAAGGAAAGAGCCTGGCGAGATATCTGAGCCCCTGACTCTGCCAGGCCCACAGGCTTCCTGGTGCAGAGGCATCCGCAGGGCTGCTGGGCTCCATGGTGGCTGCTTCTCGAGGCTAGAGCACCAGAGAGGTAGCCAGACCTGTAGGCTGAGAGGCTGGGCAGGGCAGAGCCGGCCAGGGGCTGTTTCCTGAACAGCGGCAATAGCAGGAGGGAGCTCTCAGTTTTGGATGGTTGGGCCAGAGATATGTACATTCTGACCCCAGCAGGCAACTCGGCACACTGTGGCCATGGAGCAGAGTTTAACTGAGCATCCCCTTCCCTCTGGGTCAGGCACTGTGCTGGGTGCTCAGCACTGATTCCAGTTGGAGTCAGATAGGCCCTGCCCCTTCCCCTTACGGTCCAGCAGGGGTACAGACATTGAGGGATTCATACACACATACAGTTACAAACATGACAAGGCCCTGAAGTAAGCTCCCAGGGATCTGAGAGTGTCAGGACAAAAGGCCCGGCCTGGTCTGGGGGGGCAGGAGAGGCTTCGCAGAGGAGGTGACAATAGAGCCCAGTTCTGTGGGGGGAACAGGGGTGGAGAATGCCTCCTGCAGAGGCCGTGGCTCACACAAAAGCCCTGAATCAGAAGCAGACGCTGTGGCACGAGCAGAGACCCGCGGCGGGCAGGGCTCTACCTGAGGGCCAAGGGTGCTGCTGAGGGCTTCTAAGCAGGGGGTTAGACGTGCACTTGTAAGAGCTCACGCGGGTTGCTGCGGGCAGCAGACTGTGGGGGGGCAGGAGAAGCGACCGTTGCAACTGCCCGAGGCTTACCCACTCAGGAGCAGCAGTTCCCACCGCTTGGCACTCCAGGTGACCTGACGCTGCTGTGGGATGCTGGCCCACATGCTCTGGGCTTAGGGCACGGGTCAGACAATGAAAATGTGTGCACGACGCTTCTGATGATGCCCAAAGGCATCCCTGGCCTCAGGCCCCCACCCTGAACCTGCTCCGTCTGCTGTGCCATCTCATTCTCGTCAAGTAAACGGCTCCTGAAATCCACCTTCCCCTGCCCCGCCACCCAGGGAGCCTTCCAGAGTGATCAGAGGGGAGCTGACAGCTTCACATGGCCATTCACGTTCATCTCCCCCTGCAGCCCTGCGACACGGTTACCCTTGACACAGATGCAGTGACGGTAACACCTGACAGTGTTTTTCTGCCATAGTGGCTTTATCCCTGTGGCTTGGTGGCCTGCATGTGCCAGTCCACACCAGAGCACCCCTAAGGCTGGGATGGTGCCCATATCTACAGCCCCAGGCTCCAACCCCAAGCTGCGTGCCCTGGGTGCCCATGAGGGGCTGTGTCCCCTTCTGACAACAGTCTGCCGGCCACCTTATACCAACTCCCTCCCCGAGAGAAGTCGGTCTTTTTTTTTTTTTTTTTTTTGCGGTACGCGGTCCTCTCACTGTTGTGGCCTCTCCCGTTGGGGGGCGAATTGAAGGATTTTTTTTTTTTTTTTTTTTTTTTTTTTTGCGGTACGTGGGCCTCTCACTGTTGTGGCCTCTCCCGTTGCGGAGCGCTCCGGACGCGCAGGCTCAGCGGCCATGGCTCACGGGCCCAGCCGCTCCGCGGCATGTGGGATCCTCCCGGACCGGGGCACGAACCCGTGTCCCCTGCATCGGCAGGCGGACTCTCAACCACTGCGCCACCAGGGAAGCCCGAGAAGTCAGTCTTTAACTTGCGCTGACTTTGACACACGGGGGATTCTTTCTCTTTTGGATTCAAGGGAAGAGTCTTGTGCTTGGCAATCACCCAAGCTTAGCATTTAAGTTTTGCCAGGAGAATTTATAGAACTTTTTAGAAGTTACAGAACTGAGATGGGGGATGGGGTGGAGGGGAGATCTAGAGGCCAGCTGGTTCTTCTGTAGGACTCTGTAGGACAAGGGACTTGTCTGAGGTCACAGAGTAAGCTGGGGCAGGGCCTGGAGCCCAGCTTTTCTGTGAAGGATCAGTGTTCTTCTGTCGTGAGCTGAGGCCTGGCATGCCTCCAGTTCAAGATGGACCCTCATCTTACAAAGACCCCAGCCCCTCCCTGCTGAGTTCCTGGGGGCCCCAGGCACACTGGGCTCCTGCCCCTCCAGGTGCCAGAGAGTCACAGTGAGGGAAGACTGGTCCCCACGCTGGCTGTTCTCCCCATCTGGCCGGGTGGCTGGTAAGAGAAGGGCTGGGGGGGCTGCATCTTCCCACCTCCCCAAGTTCTCCCAGGAGGAAACAGCCTCCTCACAGAGGCTAGATCTGATTCTCCTGTCCCTGGCCCAGCTTTGAAATGTCTAGGACTTGGAGCCCAAGGATGTGCTCGGGGCTTGCTTCCTGGCACGCTCCGGATGGTGACACCTGGAGCAGTCTTTCCACTCACTCACCCCTGTGGCTGGCAAGCCCCCAGGAGCCGGCCAAGGGGGCAGAATCAGCCTCGCCAGAGCAGACGAGGCCTTTATTGGCCTCATCTGCCAGCAGGCTAGCGATCCCAGCCTGGTCTCAGAGCCGAGGTACCTGGTTTCCTGGTACTCATCTACCCGGCACACAGCTCAGGGTCTGGTCCCAGGCTGTGGCTCCCAGTGATTTTCCAGGCCGGAAAGCCAAGGTGGAGGTCATGGGCCAGCACCCTCATTAGACTGGTTAAAAGTCTGCAGTCAGACTGCCTAGGTTTGCACCCAGTCCCAGTGGTGTGACCTTGGGCTTATTACTTCCTCTCTCTCTCTGAACTTCGATTTTGTCATCTGTAGTATGAGGGCAATAATGGAGTCTATGTATCAATCATGGTCCTGTCAAGAAATAGGGTGCCCTGAAAGGGACAAGAGAAGAGAGCAAATGAGCTAACATGTGGACAGTGCTCAGAACAGTGCAGGGCACAGGGTGTGATCAGATCACACGGAAGCGCCCTGAGCTGCCCTTGTCTGCACTCCGGGAGGCATGCAGAGTGCAAGTCAGGGTGAAAGTCTCAGAGGGATAACCCAGAATCCACTCTAACTCATGTGTGGCAAAAAATAAAAAAAGAGGTCACGGACCCAATCTTTGTACTTTACCCTTAGTCCCAGGCTGATCCCCCCACCTGTAAAAGCAAGAAAAGCAGAAGGCAGTGGCCCTGCCCTCCGATTGCTCGGGGAGACCAGATGCTTAGGAGGGGCATGGGACAGGGACTCTGGAGCAGGGAAGGCACACCTCCAACGGTTACTGGAATGTGGGAGTGTGATTCTTGCCTCCTGCAGGGCCAGGAGAAAGGAAGCCAAGGGGAAAAAAATCCTCCATCTAGAAAACAGGAGACCTGGTTCTTGTGCCAGCTCTGCTGGGCCTGCGGCATGATCTCCTGTGCAAGCCTCTCCTTGCCCTGTGCCTCAGCATCCCCTTCTGTAAAAGGAAGGACCTGGATGAGAGTGGCAGGTCCCAGATAACGGTTATACAACTTAATAGGATTACTCCAAAAAAACAAAAAAAGTTTGGGAAACTCTGGATGAGACACACGTCAACAAGCTTCCTTTCTGTAGGGCTCTGAGTACCCTGGATACGGTAATGCACACTGTGGTTCCCAAGAGGAGATACAGTCCGTGTCCCCAGACGTGCTCAACAAGAAAAGAGAGTGTTGCTCCATCACATCGAGGGACTAATGTCTGAGGAATCCCGGCCTAGAAGAGTGTCAACGATTCCTCTGGCACAAAATTGTGCGTTCACAGCAAAGTGCTCACTAAGAAAGCTGTGATTAAACTCCAATAAGGCTGCTGTAGACTGCAAGGGATGTGGATGCACAAAGAAGGGAAGCATCGTTGGAAGAGGAGGGGGCAGGGCCTGGGCCTCCAGGGACGAGGACAGCACTGGGCAAGGTGGGACTCTCATCCTGCAGGGAGGCTTGCCCCTGAGTGGCTGGTGGGAGGGGGGTCTGAGATTCTGATGCCCTGGGCCAGGGGAGACCCACTGGGCCTTGGATAAGAAGTAAATCTGAAGCACACTGACATGACGCAACAAGTTCCAGGGAGGGGACTGCGACTCTCCTGCCCGCCACGCAGTCTCTGTGGAGCACTGCTGGTCAGGGGTTCTTCCCCCAACTTAGACATCCCCAGTCCAGGCCATGAGCATCTATACTTGACCTGACACTCAAGGCCTTCTACAAGTCAATCCCCTTCCCTTTCTCCCGTGCTGCTGGCTAGAAGGGGTAGCAAGGGCAGCATCCTGGGCCTGGAACGGAAGCAGAGACCCTGAGTGTGACAGAGCAACAGGACAGAAGGGCCTGACTGGTTTCACATCTGGGTTGCTCAGGCAGGAGAGAAATGCGTATCTATCTTATTTATGCCACTGTTATTTAGGGGGTCTTTGTTACAGCAGGGAAGCCTGCATCCTGACTGACATACACTGGTATTATTTCCATTTTACAGAGGAGGAAACCAAGGTTCAGGGTACTTAAGAAACCTGCCTGAGGTCACAAAGCTAAAAAAGGAGGATCCAGTTTTGACCTGGTCAGACCTTTGGCCTGACTCCTGAACATGTGCTCTTTGCCCCACCACACACAGAGCTTCACTTCAAGGATGTGCACTGTGGTTCCATACAGGAAGATACAAGAGGCTGAGACCTTATCATCATGCTCCTTGCTGCAGAAGGGAACTCTTAGATGTGGTCCCGGGGAGGGTGGCATCCTGAAATCAAGGTACTGCACCACTCAGGTGCACAACTGCAGACCCTGCGAACAGCGGTGGAGCCCCCAGACCGGCCCAGGCCCCCGGCAGGCAACTTGGCCTGCAAAAGCTCGGCCCACAGAGCCGCCCTGGGCCGGGAGAGCTGCCTTCCTCTCCTTGGCCAGTTGTCATCAGGGGAACCAGCTGGTCATGGCACCAGGCAGGGAAGTGCGGCAGGAAGGAGAAAGAAAGGAAGACAGAGGGCTGGGCAAGAAGGGGGAGGGCGCCCACAGAGCTGGAAAAGCGGGACCTAATTTGGCAGTGAGCTATTTCAGGACCGTGCCCTGGGGACCTCAGACCAGAAATATTGGGGGAGGGGAGTCTGGTTGTGCAAATGCTCCTAATCCACAGCTCCTCTAGGGCAGTCAACTGCTCCTGGGCTCACTTGGGAGAGAGGAAGGAGAGGAGCCGACTGTCAGCACCTGTGCTGGGCGATGCGAGCTTGCTGTCTGAGCCATAAGGGTCTGTCTGTGCACGTCAGAGCTAGTAACACGTTCACGCTGTGTCTGGAGGAGCACGCTGCCTTGCAAGGACTCCCCGTCTGTGGAGTTTGTTGTCATAAGTGTAGAATCATCCCTATTTTACAGATGAGGAGGAGACTGAGGCCAGGGGTGGGGGTTGAGGGAGAAGAGGTAAGAATATCCAGAAGGGGCTGAGGTCAGGGGCTGGAGGGGAGGTCGGGGAGGCTGGAGGAGGTTCCCACTGAGGACTCCCACAGCAGGGAGGCCAGGGCTGCTATGGTACTGAGGGCCTGGGGTACCCTGTCTGTGTCGGTTGAGTCCAGGGGGACCTCCGTGGGCCCACCCGCAGGACTCTGCAGGGTTTGGCAGGCCCTGTGCGGGCAGTACACCCAGAGGAGCTTGTGGTCCCGTGGGGGATGTGGTGGCTGCACTGGGTTCCATGTCAGGTGGGCAGTGGGCAGGCCCAGAAAGAGGCCCGCTCCCTCTCGGGGCAGACTACCTCTCCACCCCCCGGGGCCTGCAGTAGCCTCTCAGCTCTTCTCTGGCCACCCATCTATCCATTCACCACATGGCAAACACAGCAAGCCTCTCAGAGGCCAGCCGTGTCTTGGCCTTGCTTAAAACCTTCGGTGCCTTCCTGCTGAGCCAGGAACAAAGCCAAAATTCCTTTCATGGCCTGGAAGCTCTCCTCACCTGGCTGGCCCCTGCCTCCCTCTTCAGCCTCATCTCTTGCCACTCCCCCCACTTGACCTTTCAGCTCCGGTCACACTGGCCTTCTTTCAGACCCTGACTCCCCACTTCAGAGCCTTTGCACATCTCTTCCACAGGCTGTTCCATGCACCTTCTCTCCCGCTCCTGCCGGCCCCACCATGCCAGGTCCTCCTCCTCTCTGTCAGACACCTTGTCATCAGCATAGCCCAGGCCAGGCCTGCTGTTGGGATGCTCACAGCTCTCTGGAGTTACTGAGGGGTGCCCATCTTCCCCCAGGCTGAGCTCTGTGAAGGTGGCACTGCTACTCGTCTCTGCTCACCCCTGTGCGCCCACAGGGCCTGGCACACCGCTAGTGCACAGAAGGCCACTACACGTTTCTCAAATGAACAAGTGAGTGAACAAATGAAAGAAAGAGAGATGCTGTAGGTGTCCAGGAGAGGGAAAAGACACTTCCAGCCGCAGCGACTGGGGAAGGGTTTACGGCAGGAATGACATTCACGGAGCCAGGGACAGCCTTAACACAAAGGAACAAAGTAACTGCCATTTAAGGAACACCTGCTCTGTGCCAGGCACCCCACTGACACTGGGACATATGGTCGCCCTTCCTACTCATGAAGAAACCATCTCAAGTGTTGCCGGGGGACTCTCACCCAGCACTGTCTGCCTCTCTCCTTTTCTCTGGGATCCTGCTTTCGCTCTCCTTAGCTCTACTTCTTTTGGTCTCTGTCTCAGGCCTTGCCAGACCCTGATTCAGGAGTAGCCTTCCTCAGCTCCACTCCTGCAAAGCCAGGAAGAGGGACAGAGGCCGGGACGCACACCCTGCTTCCCAGCCTGGAACCAGAACCGATAGGGAATTTTGGGGAGGGGCTGAGGCCACCTCTTTGACTTGTGGTAGTTCAGAGGCCTTGGCACTAGCTCTTCACCCTGTTTTGAAACAACTGTCACAGCTAGGCTTCTAGTCCTGGCACTCTCTCCATCAGACAGGCAGTGAAGTGTGGGTGAGAGGAAGATGCAAACAAGAGCTGTTTACTGAGCACCTACTAGGTACCAGGCCCCATGCTCAGCCCTCAACACACATTAATTCTTCAACCATAACAACCCTGTGAGTAGGTCATATTATTATCATCTTCAGTTTTCAGATGAGGAATCTGAGGTTGAGTGAACCAAATGACCACCCTGCAGTCCAGTGCAGGTGACATGCAAGGTGAGGATTCAAGGTTGTGTCTCTGACTCCAAAGCCTGGCTCTAACCTCTGTTGAGCTGCCTCTCTTGGGCACAGCCCTTTGCAGCTGCACTTGCCCAGCTCTAAAATGAAGTCTTGACTGGCACATGGCTAAGGTCCCTGCTGGCTCAGGTGGGCTGGCAAAGACCCAAGTCTTCCCAGGAGACATCCCCAAACACGGGCCCGTATCCCCCGCCTGGCTTCATCTCCAATTCTGCCATCACCCCTGCCACAGCCCCAGTGGAAAGGCAAGATGGGAAAGGGGCGGGGTGGGCTGGGGGCTGTGTGTCCACGCGCCCTACACCTGGGATCCTGGGGGAGAGGCCACCATGGGAACAGCAGCTCTGGCTCCAGCCAAACTGGGTTATCTCATAATCCTGCTGTGCTAGCTTGAGCCTGGCTGGCCATCCGCCGATACAATATGAATCAGGCACAGCTGGCAGCGCTGAACTCAAGAAGAGATTTAGGATGGCTATGGTGGCCTCCCCAGCATTTGCTTCTTTTGCTTCCATTTCCTTTTTCATGAGCTCCTGGTTTTCCTCTGGGGAATTCACTCTGGTCCCAGGAACCCCTCAGGCAATCAGTACTGCATCCCCTTGGTCACAGTGACTGTTTCAGGGATGGGCGTGTGATCTAATTGGGGCCAAGGAGAGAGAGGGATTCCCAGGACCTAAGTGGCTTCTCATGGAAGGGACTGCAGGGACACATCTTGTGTTCTGTACATCCCGGGATGCTCACAGGTCAGGTGGGGTGGGAGGATGTGGTGACGTAACTGCTGTAGCCATCTTCTTGCAAGGCGAGAAGCGATTTTGTGGAGTGTCAAGGGAAGACTGTAAGGGGGACAGAGTGGAGAGATGAAGAGGAGCCAGGTCCATCATCAGAGCTGCTGAGTTGAGCCTCACCTGCAGCAGGACCTCTGGATTTTTTTTTTTTTTTTTTAATTTTGGCCATGCCGTGCGGCTTTGTGAGGTCTCAGTTCTCCGACCAGGGATTAAACCCAGGCCACGGCAGTGAAAGCACAGGATCCTAACCACTAGACCACCAGGGAACTAACTCCCCACTCTGGACTTCTTAATCCCTGGGTCAGGTGATTTTTTTTCTCACAAGCCAGTTTGATTGTATCTCTTATCTTCTGTAACCAAAAGTGTCCTAACATCCAGAGAGGGTCTTCAGCAGTGATGCAAGACCACTGCAGGGTGCAGCGGAGCAAATAAATAAGAAGGGGAGAGGGAGCTGAGTAAAGCAGAAGATGGATGTGTGTGGCTATGGGAAGGGAAGATGGGCTCTGGTTTTCCTAGGGAAGCCACCCCCCAACCCACGTGTGTGGTACTATACCCCCCACTCCACAAGCATGCAGAGCAGGGCCTCCGAGCTAGGGAGGGACCCAGATACCACACCTTGGCCACCACCTCAGCCTGTGACTCACGGTCTCACTCACACAGTGCCACTGCCTTGGCACACCTAACCCCTTTCCCATTCCTGACACCTCTCAACGGGCCAAAGTCCACCTCTTGGCCCCCAAGCTTCTCTGCAGCACACTGGGTCCCCGGGAAAGGATCCGACATTCACAAAGGGCTCAAATGTGTGGTTTGGACCAAATAAGGTAATAGATACAGTCAGGGAGAGACCTCTGGGGTGAATGGTGACTGTGCTCACCAGAAAGCTTTAACTGTGTCCCCCTACAGGACTGCACAGCCAACACGTGCTGTGTACTAACATTTTAATAAATCCGGTAACTATGTTCTGGGTAGCACAATTACATTGCATTGCATTCATGGTGGGTCCAAAGTATTAACTTGTTAAGTACACACATTTAAAATATACCACATAGGGGCTTCCCTGGTGGTGCAGTGGTTGAGAGTCCGCCTGCCGATGCAGGGGATACGGGTTCGTGCCCCGGTCCGGGAAGATCCCACATGCCGTGGAGCGGCTGGGCCCGTGAGCCATGGCCGCTGAGCCTGCGCGTCCGGAATAGGGGCTTCCCTGGTGGTGCAGTGGTTGAGAGTCCGCCTGCCGATGCAGGGGATACGGGTTCGTGCCCCGGTCCGGGAAGATCCCACATGCCGTGGAGCGGCTGGGCCCGTGAGCCATGGCCGCTGAGCCTGCGCGTCCGGAGCCTGTGCTCCACAACGGGAGAGGCCACAACAGTGAGAGGCTCGCGTACCACAGAAAAAAAAAAAAACCCCACAATTTTGTGACCTTGTTTTAAGAATTCTTCATTTTTCAAATGCCAGGAGCCTCAAAAAATGGGTGTTGGGACTTCCCTGGTGGTGCAGTGGTTAAGAATCCACCTGCCAATGCAGGGGACACAGGTTCGAGCCCTGGTCTGGGAAGATCCCACATACCGCAGAGCAACTAAGCCTATGTGCCACACCTACTGAGCCTGCGCTCTAGAGCCTGCAAGCCACAGCTACTGAAGCCCACGTGCCTAGAGCCCGTGCTCCGCAACAGCCTATGTGCCACACCTACTGAGCCTGCGCTCTAGAGCCTGCAAGCCACAGCTACTGAAGCCCACGTGCCTAGAGCCCGTGCTCCACAACAAGAGAAGCCACCGCAATGAGAAGCCTGTGCACCACGACGAAGAGTAGCCCCTGCTCACTGCAACTAGAGAAAGCCCGCGTGCAGCAACGAAGACCCAACGCAGCAAAAAAATAAAATTAACTTAAATTAAAAAAAGAATCCACCTGCCAATGCAGGGGACATAAGTTTGATCCCTGGTCCGGGAAGATCCCAGATGCGGTGGAGCAACTAAGCCCGTGAGCCACAACTACTGAGCCCGCGTGCCACAATTACTGAAGCCCACGTGCCTAGAGCCTATGCTCTGCAATAAGAGAAGCCACTGCAATGAGAAGCCCACGTACTGCAGTGAAGAGTAGCCCCTGCTCGCCACAACTAGAGAAAGCCCGTGCGCAGCAACAAAGACCCAATGCAGCCAAAAATATTAATTAATTAATTAAAAAAAAAAACAAATGAGCGTTGGCCAGGCAGGCCTCTCTTAGCTATTCTCTACATCTTCTAAGGCTGGGAGGTCTCCTTGGCAGCTTGTTTGCCACCCTAAAGAAATCTTTGAGCCCAAAGAATGCACCCACAATGTTCCCTCTCCAAAGAGAAGGCTGTTGGTTCCCCCTGTGGAGTAGTCAGGCAGAAATGCGGGGGGATGGGGGTGGAGAATGAGGGCTGTAATGTGAGGCCCCCCATACATCCAAGGGAAAAGGCAACTAGTGGGGCCCCCCCTCATCCTGATGCTCGGGAATACTTACTTGCACAGTTGTAACATTTTCCCACCATTAGAGCTGGGCAATGGAGGGCTTACAGGGAGAGAGAGAGATGAGGGGTGTGTAAGCTACTGTGAAGGGGTAGTGGGGAGAGAGGGAGAGAGAGCGGGAGGGGACACAAGTGCAAGGCACCATTGCCTGTGGTTTTCATTTACTGTTTGTTGGAGTCTTTAGGTTTCGTTTTCTTTCTTTTTACATATTCCACACCTCTTTCTACAGGCAATGAATGTGCAGAGGCTGGCAGAGGCCCAGGCTCGAACACCCACTCCACTCGGCTTGCAGTGGAAGGGCAGCCAGGAGGAGCTAGATGGAGGCCAGGTGCAGCAGTCACCAACGAACCCAGAGAAGCTGGGGTGCTGGAGCTGCTGCGGGTGCCACGGCGGGCGGGTGGTGGTCTGCCTGTGCTCTCCTCCGGGAGCCCTGTCCCAGGCTCATCTGCACGGACGTTCTTCCCAGAGACTCTGCCAGAGCTTTGTGCTGCCAGGAGATTTACCTGCCACCAACCATTTTCTTGTCTCCGGTGCCCCTCGAGACAACATTCTAGCTTCTGAGCCTATGTGGGTGCTGTAGACTGAACGTCTGTGTCCTCTCAAACTTCATATGTAGAAACCTAATCCCCAACATCATGATACTGGGATGGGGATTAGGGGATTAGTGCCTTTATAAGAGACTCCAGAGATCAACCCCATTCCTTCCGTCGTGAGAGGACACAGTGAGAAGACGGCTGTCCATGAACCAGGAAGTGGCCCTCATCAGACATCTAATCTGCTGGCACCTTGATCTTGGACTTCCCAGAGTCCAGAACTGTGAGAAATAAGTTTCTGTTGTTTAAGCCACTCAGTCTATGGTATTTCTGTTATACCGGCCAGAAGAGACTAAGACAGTGGGAAAACAAAGGCAAAAACTAGAGAAGAAACGAGGACCCACCTCTGCCCCAGCCTGGAGGAGCACCCATCCACCAGAGTACCTCCCCCATTCCTGGCCGCTGGACTGGACTTCCCATGGACTCAGTACATCTGCTTTCACGTTCTTACTAATTCCCATGACAGTCCACAGGCAGGGTGGCAGGTGGTGACTGGTGCTGTCCCCCAGCCCCTTGTCTCTTGCCTCTGTGTCCTACTAGTGGCCAAAAAACCCACATTTTTGCTTTCCTCGGATCCCTTGCTGCTAGGCCGATGTGGAGTAAGAAGTCAGGCTGCCCTGCTTCTTCCTCCTGCCTCTGGAGTCCTTGTGAGAGGGTGGCACCTGCCATCCTGGAGCCATGAGCGCCCAGAGAGCCACCGAGGTGCTGACCCAGGCCCTGATGCTGCACAGCTGTGGAGCAGCCCCGGGCTGCCGACTCTCAGGAGTCCCTGCCCAGGAAACCATGGCTATCCCTACTGTCGAGGACACCGCTGGTTGTGTGGTTTTTACGTGCAGCCGAATATATCCTAACTGGCACAGGGAGACCCAGAGGAGCTTTGCGACTTGCCCAAGTGCAAGTGCTTTACCATTTGAAGCTAAGGCTGTGACTACCCCAAACCCAACACAGGGAATACCTCCATAATCCTTCTGTAACTGTAATGGCAGCCCACACCCTGCTTCTCGAGGAACAAGGCCAGGGAGCGTGTCCATGCTTGGCCTGGTGCCTGTGGACCAAAGGCCTCAAGGCAGGAAGGGACGTGGGCTTTCTCCTAGGTGAACTGTTTTTCCAACAATTTAGTCCCAAAGGTAACTTCTTCAGAATGTCCTGGGGAAGCATGCTAGGCCCAGCCTCCTCCTGGAATGTCCTTCATCTCTGGGCCTGGACCACAACCTCTGAAGTCCACGGAGAGGACCTTGAGGCCCAGTGTGACCCTCCATCAACAAGGAAACACCCTCGTGCGTTCTCAACACTTGACTTACTAAGGCAGGGAATGGTTCAGCATTTTATCAAGATTCAGAAAAATGGTTTTCTATTTAGCCCTCAGTAAACTCCAAAACTCAGTGGAGGAGAACGCTCCATCTTCCCCTCATCAGCACCTCCTCATTAAATGCCGATCATGCAAGAAGTCCAAGCCTGCTGTGGCTTTCCGGATTCTCTAGGGTGGGCAGTTGACAGCACGACGGAACCCAAAGGCAGGGCTCCTCCTACGAGCGCTCAGACCCCGGCGCTCACCTTTACTCGGCTCAGGCTGCCCTCAGCCAGGGGGGCCTGCTTCCCTCCTATCACTGTTCATCTGTAAGGCCTAATCAACCTTTGAAAACTAGAGTAGTTGTCACTCTGCTTCAAGGCACATGATGCTAATAACGGCTAAGCTTTCCTGAGTACCTACTGTGTGCCAGGCCCTGCTCTAAGAGATTGTACCTATTAGTCATTTAATCCTCAAGACAACCCAGTGAGGTATGTGATTATCACTGCACTTTCACGAGAATAAAAAACACTGTCTACTGAAGCATCTGCCCTCCTTGCCTGCACCCTGGGGGCAGGAACTGGGTCTTGCCCACCACTGCAGGAACACCAATGTGGACGAATGGATGGGTGAACGCTCAGGTGGACAAGACCGTCCTGGCCCTCCAGACTCACTATCTAGCTGCAGAGGGGAGGCATCCTGAGGCAGAGGGCCGGGGAGAGCTGGGGCTGGAGCTCCACAATGACAAGCGTTCAGAGGAGGGGGCAACCATTTGCAGCTGAGGAAACCCAAGAATACTCTAAGGAGGAGAGGAACTGGAGGGACATCTCAAAAACCTGAAATTTTAATCCCTCCTCTTCCTTTCCCACCTTGAAACCTGCTGTTCCTTTGAGTTGGTTCTTCCTTTGCGTTGGTTCTTCCTTTTGGAATAAGGCCAGGAAGAGCCACTTGTGCCGCCAACCTGGGCCAAGGTACTAGCAGCCAGGTCTGGAACTCCTTATGGCAGGGCTTAAAATAAAGACGCCTGCCCCAAACCCAGAGCCTGGGGCCCAATCCAGCCTGAGACCACAGGGAGCAAGCCGACCTGGCTGCACTGAGCCCTGCGGAGCTGGGGAGGCCTTGGAAATCAAAGGATGGGATCCCTCATCTTTTCATTTTTGCATGTAAACCCACCTCTCTGTGCACTGTCTGCCAGGGATGTGACTGCTTACGAAGTATCTGTGGGATGAGTGACTAACCAAGCAAATGAAAGAAAACGGGGCCCCAAGTTGGCTGAGTGATTTGGGGCAGACTGCTGAGATGGAAAGAGACGTGAACAGTGATTCAGAAAACCTGAAGTTCTAGTCCTGGGCCTGCCAGGTCATCCCTTGAGTAAGTCTCTTTCCTGTTGGGCCCAGGTGGGGCCTAATTTTTGCCACCATCTGCAAAATGGAGCAGCAGACTTAGATGTCCTGGAATGGAGACGTTTCAAACTCTATTAATCTGGGCGGGCAGGGGATCAGAGCCAGGCCAGGCCTGGTCCGATACAGCTGAGGAGCGGCGCGGTACCTAGCGTGTGGCAGTGTACATGCTGCTGCCCAGAGGAAGCCTCTTCCTGGCCTCAGGTTTGGGCCTTCATCTGTCACCTCCCCAGCCCCCATCAGATCTGACAACCACCACTGAGGACCGCTGTGGTTTCACCAGACCCCAGGAACTCAGGCAGACACAGACCAGAGAGCATCCTTGCTTTTGTCTGTTTCAGAATTCGTGTAAACCACAGGGTGAACGGCACTGCACCGTGGAGATGGCACCACCATATTCCCCTGATTAAAAAGAAGTTAGTGGGCTTCCCTGGTGGCGCAGTGGTTGAGAGTCTGCCTGCTGATGCAGGGGACACGGGCTCGTGCCCTGGTCCGGGAGGATCCCATGTGCCACGGCGCGGCTGGGCCCGTGAGCCATGGCTGCTGGGTCTGTGCGTCCAGAGCCTGTGCTCCGCGACGGGAGAGGCCACAACAGTGAGAGGCCCGCATACCGCAAAAAAAAAGAAAAAAGTTAGTGTTCAGCGCTCTGCTGTGTGACTTAAATGTCAAGATTTCTTTTACCAGAGGAGATCCAATGACATTCTGGAATCTAAGTAAGAAATTTGATTCTGCCTCCCCAAATAGTGCCATTATCTCTAAGGAGGGGGTGTTTTAATGAAGCCTCTTGGTGGAACATTAGAGGCTGGGCAGCAATTCCAGCACCAGCACTGATCTTTAGTCCCGCTTGGGTCACTGACCCCGGGCCGCCCAGTAAGTGCTGTACGTGTCAGGCACCGTCCTAAGCACTTCACATGCATTACCTCATTTAATCTTACAACAGATGAAAGGGGACAGTATTAGAATTATTCCTGTTTTACATACAGACACACTGAGGGTTAAGGAAATTAAATAATTTATGCAGGGCCATATAGCTGGTGATCGAGCTGGGATTTGAATGCAGTATCCAATACTTCTTGTGTCAGGCATTGTACTAGATGGATAAGATCTATATTCTGTCCTCAGGGAGTTTATAATTTAGTGAGAGAAATAGGCGTATGCACAAACGATGAAAAAAACGAAAATAGTATTTTCAACTGAATAAAGCCTCATACAAGTTCAAAGCATTATCTCTTCGCTATTGTCCCATTATAATGTACTTTACATGTGCAAGTATACATGTATATGCACATAAATTTTATGTATATTTTTATATACACATGGGTGTGATAAAATTTATAACATGGGATTGTTCACAGACTCTCCCCATCTCCCACGGTGGTCCAAGTGAACCTCCTAAACCTGTAATTGTCCAGTTTCCCCCAGACTTTCTTCCAGCGTCTGAGTTTAGGTCAGTTCTGCCACACAAGTTTCTCTGCTTTTGTGATGCAGATGCAGGCCCTGGGCTGAGGACGGAGGAAGGAGGAGGGGGAGGGACTCCACTCAAAAAGTTAAGAGAATTTACATGATAATGAACTGGGGGTGAGTAGGGAGGGAAGGAAGGAGGGAGATGGAGATGGAGAGAGAGACAGGGAGAAGAAGAAAGAGAGAAACTGAGGAACAGTTGGAGAAAGGGAAAGAGGGAGAGGAGGAGAGGGAACCCCTTCTAGGCATAGAGCAGGAGAGGGAGGAAGAAAGCAGGAGGAAAAAAGGTGGAATAGCGAGAAGGAGAAAGAGGACAGGAGGGAAAAAGCCTGGCAGGCTGGCAGTAGAGAGGTGGTCTCTGGGGAACTTAGAGAGAAAGCAGCTAAAGAGAGGGGGGGTTGGGACAGACATGAGGAAGACAGAAAGCGACTTGTGAGAAAAGCAGTGGGAGTTGCCCTCTGAGTCCCTTTTCATATTTTTGGAGAAACTCAGAAGAAAGAATGGGATTCTTAAGATTTGTTTTGCCTGGTTGGACTGTGCCTATTTAAATGGGACTCTGCTCTGGACCTGAGCCACATGAATTATAGCTTCCTTGGGGTTACAAATCTGTATTATATACGTATATATTTTGTGCTGAATGTCCTTGGGTAAGTCACTTTGCCTCTCTGTGCCTCTTTTTTTTTTTTCACTTGTAAAATGGGGATAACAATAGCACCCACTGCACAGGTAGCTGTTAGGGTTAAAATTTTTAATTAATATAAATGGTTTAATGCAAGTCCTAGAACATAAAAATTGAAAGCAACTATTATCAGCACCTTCAATTCTTGGAGCTGCAGTTCTCTGAGTCCATCTACTACTTGCTGATTCCACCAGGAGCCCATGAGGTTGAGACCATATTTTGCCCAGCCCAGCCTGTCTCCTGACTTTCTGCCAGAGGTGTCACCTTGTTCCCAGTCATCCAGGCCGGTAACACTAGAGTCCCAGTTTCCTGATCCTTACACTTTTGCCCCAGTAGCCAAGTAACTACCAGGTCTCTTTCTTTCATCACCACACATCACTTTGCTGCCCTTCCTTTCCAACTCCCATTGAGACCCTTACTGTAGCTCCCAATCTGCCTCCCGACCTTCAGTCTCTCCCACCACTAGCCCACCATGCACATGCCATCATGATAATCTCCTAAAACTCGCTTTCATCCCATCCTTCTCCAGCTCAAACTTTATCAATGGCTGCCTACTGCCAACAGGATAAAACCCAAACCCCTTGGCATACTTTACAAGGCTTACCCAATCTGGACCTAACTGTATCTTCTAACTTTCCCACACCTTCCCATATCCTAATCCTCTGTCCTGGCCACTGGCCTCCTCTGTCAGTCAAATCTCCTCTGGTCACCACCAACCCATGGCCTTTATTCATGCTCTTCTCTGCTTCAAGTCTCTTTCCTCACCTACATCTGTGCCTGTGAAGCCGTACCTCTGCTTCAAGGACAGTCCCAGCCTCACTTCCTCTAAGAAGCTTTCCCTGACCACTTCACGGAATGAGCCTATGAGCCCTGTCCTCCCAAAAAGATGACCAGCCCCTTCAAGGCCCCATCCCACATTCCTCTGAATCTTTCTCCAGAGCTTAGCACAAACTAAACATATAGTAGGTACTCAGTCAACATCTGTTCAGTAGTGATGACATTACAGGTTCTTTTCCTTTTTTATCTGAGTACCGAGAAAGTTAGAAATGTCATTTTACTCAAGAGATTTTTTTGGGTGGGCCTACTATGTGCTGAGCACTGTGCTGGTTGTTGGGGTGGGGAGGTGACCCAAAGATGAATGACACAGGCCTCGAGCAGAAAGACCTTAGATATAATGAAGTTCTTATTCTAGGCTCCACTGGTGGGCTTTATGAGTTACAGAGCCCCCCTAAAATCTTATGAAAAATTTCCTGGACCTGTGAGTGAGTGCACGGTTCTGGATAGAAGGCTCATGGCTTTCATCAGCTGCTCAAATGGGTTTTGATCACCCTGAAGCGCAAGGGTCACTGCTCTAAGGAAAGAGCGACACACTGCACGAGATACCTGCTCAACAGAGAAAGCGCTGAGCTGAGCTGTCAGGGGAAGGCGAGGAAGTCTTCATGCAAAGATGGGAGCTCAGCTGGTCCTTGCTGAGCAGGAAGAGCTCCAGGGGGAAGAGAGGGGAGAAGGCACAAGAGGCAGAGGGTCTGATCCGAGCCTAGGCCTTAAAGTGTGGGAGTGTGTGGTATCTTTGGGGAGCAGTCTGTGGTCTGGGGGTGCTGGGGCATGTGGTGTATAAGGAGATCCCTGCCGTTTGCCCAACAAAGAGGCTCTTTCAGGCTTGGGCTCATGCACTGTCATGTGGCCTCAGGTGAGTCCACACCCCAGAGAGGCTGCAGGAGAAACCAGTCAGTCCTCCCTCCACTGGGGGGCCAGGGCAGGGGGGCAAGCCAGCTGCCAGGAGAAGTCAAGGACGTTGTTCTAATGAGGTATGGCAAGGAAGCCTCTAGATGCTTCTCTGTATGGAGAGTATAAAGCTGGTTGGCCCAAGCAGGTGCTGGGTGTGGGGCTGTTTTCCTCCAGATACGCCATCATGGGTGGGGGGATGATGGCGGACGTGCGGAAGCCAAGAGAGAGAAGGAGGTCTTTTCTTTACACACCAAAACACCAATCTGGGTCGGCTCTGCATGGGACGGTTCTCCCAGCAACCAAACCGCAGATCCCCCAGGTGGGCAGCCCCTGGGAACCCAAGAGAGGAAAGAATATGGAGACCCAGACTTGCGGTCAGGGCATCTGGGCACCAACAACTGGCCAGCTGCAGGCAGACCTGACTGAAGGGTGTCCAACACCCCAGGGCCCACCTCTGCCCCCGGGCGCAGTTCAGGCTGAACAGAGCTTCTCGTTCCCAACTTGCCAGGCTCACTTCTCACTCAGGGCCCTGGCAGTGTCCGCTTAGAACCTCTGTGCCTCCTCCTCCTCCCATGGCTGGCTCCTTCTTATAGTCGAGTTTCATCACAAATATCCCTTCCAGGTTCCCCTTCCAGGGGAACCTTCCCTGGCCACCCAGTCTGAAGTGGCTGCCCCCTTCCACCTCAAGCCCCTGACAACTGATATACAGGCAGGCGGGGGATCCTTGCACCCCGCTGCCCAGACAGCAAATCCAGAGCAGCTCACTCCCAGGAAACACCTTCTCCAGCTGCCTGGCTCACTTTAGCCTAAGGTGAAATAACAGGAGGAGGTGCCCCAGGGCCTGGAGGCCTTTGCCAGCCAGAAGGACTGTGCCTGACAAACCTGTGCTGCCCCGCAGACCAGTCAGGCGCCTGCCATGGTGCCACCTGCCGGAAGAGGACTGGGCTCCAGCTCCTCTCTGTGTCCAGTGGACTCTCCAGGAGTCCCCACTCTGCTCTTGGTCTCCCTTCCCAGAGGAGTCCTTTCTGATCTCCTACTTGAGGGTTGTCTCGACCAGGAATCCCACAGAAGAGGAACAGCCACAGCAGCCAAGCGGTCCCGCAGTATAGTCCTTAATATATCATCTTCCTAGCAATTCCCAAGCAATCACCTCTCTATTCAGGATAATAAAATGGAAAAAAAAAAAAAAAATCCCCCTGGGAACAACAAACGTTTTCCAAAACTGAAGGAGAAAAGCATTCTGAAGTCACACTGACTGTCTGGGTTATATTCAGGGCAGGAGGTTTTGGGGAAAGAAGACTGGTTGGGAGGTGGGCGTGGCGGTGAACACACATACTCTTGGAAGATCTCGCAGGCTGTGGTTGTGTGTGCCTGCATGCATGTGTGTTTGTGTGGGTGTTTGTGTAAGGTGTGAGCTGTGGACACATGAGCTTTTGCACTGGGCCTGTCGTCTGGTTAACTGAGATTCAGGCTCCATGCTCTCTCTTTGGCCAAAAGGCAGACAGAAAGACCAAAGGCCTGTGGCCTGTCCCATGTCTGAAGATCATACCAGGCATTTCCTGCTCTGGGCTTTAATGCCTGAGTTGACTAAAGTGAGTTAATACTTTTAAGGTGCTTAGCACAGTGTCTGGCAGCTAGTAGGTGTTCAATACAAGACAGCTATTTGTATAACCACCGTGGCCATTATCATTAAAAATGAATGAAGCCCTGTAACTTGTCTGGCTACTTGTAACCTGTCTTGGCTACTTCTGATGATCTGAGTTGCTCTTTGCTGACTGGTTTCTCCAGCTCCACTCCTCCTGTGCTCGTTCCTGTATCCCCAGCAAGGCCTGGTACTCTCAGTGAATACTTAGTGGAAACAAGACTGAAGAACTCAGTGCCCCTGGTTCCGCAGGCCCTGGCTCTATGACCAAATCCAAAGCTGGTCCCTGGGGAGAAGTACTTCCTCTGCAGAACCAGCTTCCAGACAGCTTTGCAGAGGGGCAGCGCCCAGCTTCCCCACCCCAGGCTGGTCTTGGACACACTCTCAGTCACCCAGTTCCCATCTTCCAGGAGGAGGCAGTGCCTGAGCTGGGATGACTCTGTCGCATGGAATTAGGATTTTGTGCATAAAATATTGAATTTTACATTTAAAGCTATCTGTCACAGATGATTTATCAGGCCCAGAGAAGGTGAGGATAGTTTTCCTCTGTGAGGGAGGTGATTTTTTAGCCAAGACAGGATATATACATGATGTATAACCAAACCACGCAGTAATCGGAGATTAATGCTCTCCGTCCAGAGGCTCCAAGGAGGGGCCCAGGTGCTCGGAGGCCTCCACCTGCTCCTCTCCTCACGCTCCAGGTCACAGGAAGAGGATGGCTGGGAGTCAGGGTCCCACCAGGAGAGGAAGAGTCACTCTTAGATAGACTTATCTGAGGCTGTTTTCCCTCCCTCCCTTCCTCCCTCCCCCACCTTTTATTTGGCTTTGCCAGTATAGCTGTGTAAGGTTCAGTCTTACAGTTAACGCAAATGTTTGCAAAAAAGAGGCTCTTACAACTTATTCCATTCACCACTTATCAGATGCCTGGAAACTCAACTGAAAAACTGTCCCTCTTCTAGGATGTCGACCTCCTACAGGAAGGAGAGCCTCTTTGGTCCTCAGACTCGCCTCAGAGGGGCAGAAAACACAACCCATGGGGCAAAGGAGGGAAAAGACGGAATTCAAATGGCTGCCCCACCCCCAACAAGGTGAGGAAAGCTCTCCTAAGGAGGGAAGACGGTGGCCAGGTGGGGCTTGTTTTGTCTAAGCAGTATTTCTTCTGTCCAAGTTAATTGCCCAAGGGCATGTACCTGGACAAATGCTGTGAGAGTCCCAGTTTAGGGCGGTCACCAACACTTTCTCATCTGCAAAATAAACCCTGGAATTCTGTGGCTATTGTCTCCTTGGCGATTGTGCTGTGGCGGTTTGCTCGTCACCAGAGCCCCTGTTTGACTGTATTGGCCAGGTCGACTGGTACAATGGCGGGTGACACAGCACGGTCTACTCCTGTCCCCGCACAGCAGCCTGGCCTTATAAAGAGGACGCAGCGGGTACCAGAGATGGCCCTCTCCTCCCCGTGTGCATGGGCGCAGCAGCCTACCTTTCTCTCCTTGTCACCGTATTCGATGCCCAAAGTGTCCATGGCCCGGACGATGGCTGCCAGGGACTGGATGGTGTTGCTGTAGACAACGGGCTTGTACTGTTTCACGTCTTCTCCAGAGAAGCCATCTTCGTGGATGATCCTAGAGCAAAACCACACACAGCATGCCTGATGAGTGCGCTGTCCACACCTGGCCCCGAGCATGCCGGGCATGTGAAGCCCCACCCCAGCCAACCTCCCAGCTTAGCTGGCTGAGGGCTGGGCCCAGCTCGGATGCTGAATTACTGAGCTGCTGTGATAAAACCACAAAATCTAAAGGAAAAATCGACCTAAATTACTGAAAATTAATCTGAAAAACAGAACAGTGGAAAAAAGAAATGCAGTCTTTTTACATTCCCTATGTACAGTGAACGAAAGATCAGTCAAGGGGTTGACGATACTTGAAAGCACTTAGAACACACACTAAGCACTCGATAAATGTTCGCCATTAGTATTTTTAAGCAAAGCTCAGGGTTTTAACTTAAATATCCACTTAGGAGTATACTGCTGAAGACCCCTGCGAGAAGCCTGCAAACGAAGAATACATTTTTTCTTTCACAGAAAACTTACACTGCTTTTCTTTTTTTTTTTTTTAAATTTTTATTTTTACTTTATTTTTTTTTTTTGCGGTACGCGGGCCTCTCACTGTTGTGGCCTCTCCCGTTGCAGAGCACAGGCTCCAGACGCGCAGGCTCAGCGGCCGTGGCTCACGGGCCTAGCCGCTCCGCGGCATGTGGGATCCTCCTGGACTGGGGCACGAACCCGCGTCCCCTGCATCGGCAGGTGGACTCTCAACCACTGCGCCACCAGGGAAGCCCTACACTGCTTTTAATGAAGGGAAGAGCACTCGCTTAAAACCTTTCTCTTTGACAAGAGAAAAGCCAACAGAAGGAGTTGCCTACTCCCCATCCTCAGCTGGGATGTGACCACTGTGTCATCCTTATTCTGATGGCTCTGAACGTGACACGGAGGGCACGAAGGCGACACTGCAGTTCTCAGAGGCCATGCGACACTCCCTGCCCTCCTGTTCTCAGGTTCCTCTGGGGTCAGGGCTGAGGCTGGACATGCCCTGAGGTCCCTGTTCCCTGAAGGTGGTGGCCGCTCAGTGAACGCCTGCTGCCGACAGGGGTCTGGGGAGGACAGAAAGCTAGAGAGGGGGTAAAGCCAAGACTTTGCAAGAATCCTCTCATGGTTGAGGTAATTAAGAAAGGACAAATAAATTTCAAGATTAACATCCAGCATTAGTCATGCCCCATGCAAACTCCCCTGTGGTCATGTTTTTCAGTCCAAGACTGAATGCTACCTGTAACATGTACATCCACCTGTACAGTAGCTCAGACCTCCATTTTCACCTCCACAGCCCCTCTCCAGCCCTTCACATCCTTCAGTACAGGAGAAAACTGCTAACAAGTTTTCTTTCTTTGTATAAACAGTTTTACTGAGATATAGTTCACAGACCATACAATCCACCCATGGAAAGAGTGTGATTCAGTACTTCTTAGTACATTCACAAGGTTGGGCAATGGTCACCAAAGGCTAATTTTAGACCATTTCTGTCCTCTCCAAAAGAAATCCTGTACCCATTAGCAGTGCCTCCCCATCCCCTACCCCAGCAGTAAGCAACCACTCATCTGATCTGCCTTCTGTTTTTATAAATTTGCCTATTCTGGACATTTCACCTAAATGCAATCACACAAGGTGTCGTCTTTTGTGACTAGTTTCTTTCACTTGGCATGTTCATCCATGTTGTAGCATGCACCAGTACTCCCTTTCTTTTTATTGCCAAACTAGATTCCATGTACAGATATACCACTTTTTACTTATCCATTCGTCAGTTGATGGACACTAATGATTCCTGTTATAAAATGTGACTTGGTGCTGGGTTGTAAGTCTTTATCCTGAGTTTCTCTAAGAAGCAGATCAAAATGACCCTATTGCCTTTTCACTGACTTTTCTTAGCCCTAACTCCGTTTTTGTACAAGTTTCTTGAGTGTACACCCAGTCTGAGGCATTGGGGCACAACCCCAGGGGGACCTCAAAGGGAATTGTTAGTTTCCACTGTAAACAGCCAGAAAACTGGACAAAATACATTAAACAAGTGGTTTCAGACACTGGAGAACAGGCAGCACAGGACCGTGATCCGGAACAGAAAGGAAGCAAACCGTGGTGAGTCCTATGATTGCCTTGGCTTTCTGCCTGAAGGCGTCTACCAGACCTCAGTGCAGGGAGGGAGGACCTAAGCAGAGCACAGGGGTCTTACTGAGCTGATGGGATAAAGATAAAAGTTCAGGAAAGCTGTGGGGACTGGGAATTGAGGGGTAGAGTACCAGAGAGAAAAGTGCAGAGAGAGAGAGAGCTCCAGATATCTGAACAGGGGTCTCCTTGAGTCTTTGGCTGAAGAGTGAGACTCTACGAGCTCAAGAAACAAGTGTCAGGGAGCTTATAAGGTGAACACCTCCCAGAGCTGGCCCAAGGCTGGGAGATGCTCAAGTTCCAACTAACCAGAGTGGAGAGCTGACACCTAGGGCATTTGGCAGAAACCCCAGAAGGCTCACGCCATGGCAGTAGGGCTAAACTACCCCTAGAGTAAAGGCTACGTTAGACCTGCCCTGACAAAACTGAAAAATGGGCCTCAAAAAACCAAACTGACCCACAAGTAACTTAACTGCCTGACAGAATAAAATCTAACACTCTTTAAATGAGGACAACAAAATCCAGACACTTAATAATATCCAGCATCCAATAAAAAATCTCTGGATATGCAAAGGAGGAGGAAAGTGTGACCCATAACCAGGAGAAAAATCAGTCAACAGAAGCAGACCCAGAAGTGACAGAGATGATGGGATTAACAAATAAGACCTCAAAAACACCTATTTAAAATATTTTCAGGAAATTAAAGGAAAACATGAGTATAATGAGTGAAGAAATGGAAGATAAAAAAGAACAAAACGAAGTATCTAGAGATGAAAATACAATATCCGAGATAAAAATTTCACTGTAGGGGATGAACTGCAGATTTAGACACACAGAAGATTAGTGAACTTGAAGACACAGATATAGAAACCATCCAAACTGAAGCAAAGAGAGGAAAAAGGTTGAAAATTTATTACATAGAAGTAAAATTTATATAATAGCACAAAGGATGGGAGGGGTAAAATGGAAATATACTGTTGAAAAATGTTTGTATTATACATGAAGTAGCATAATATTACTTGAAAGTAAAGCATGATAAGTTAAGATACATATTGTAAACTCTAGAACCATCACTAAAAAAGTCTCCAAGACCAGACTCCCCTCAGAGGGTGACCTCTGGGTGACCTGAGAGGTGCAGCCTGGATTTACTAGTCCCCATGACACACTCTCCCAAGAAGCCAGTGCAATGAGTTTCTCATGCTTCATTCTGGACCAGCAGGCCTTGCCACTCTCCCAGGGTGGGTGGATGGGACTATCATTTAGTGATAGTGATATCACTATCACTTATCAGGGGATGGGACTATCATTTTTCACACCTGTTAGTATTAATTCTTTACACCACCTAACAAGGTAGGGAGGGTAGGATTTTATTATACCCACCTCTAGAAAAGACTGAGTGAGACTGAGTAACTGGCCTAATGGCTGTCAGCAGGCAGGGTGAGAGCCACGTGCAGGAGCAGCACCCGGGTCTCTGAGTACACAGTCCTTTCTGCCACCCCTCAAGCCTCAGGCTGGACTAGGCAGAATACTGCCTGGAAGGTCTCACTGGTGCCTGGGGTGGCCCAAGATAGAGAAGCTTCATTCGGGGTTTACAAAAATGATGCAGTTTGGCCAAAAATTGCTCAAATCATGATTACTGGTTGCAAAACTTGTTCAAACTGGCTTACATTAGCTTAAAATTGGGCTTCCTGCTTCAGCGTAGAATTTTACACCTTCCCTTCCCTCTGACTACAAAGTAGTAAGTACTCAACCATAGAAAAGTTGCACCATACAGAACAACACCAAAAATAAATAAATATTCATAATTCTACCATTCAGAGAAAAAGGCTGGATTTTTTTAGTGTAAGTCCTTCAGGATTTCTTTCATGCCCCACTCTTCTCTGCTCCTTACCCCCTCGCCCCAGCATTGATTTCAGTCATATATCCTTAAAAGTATCACTTAAGGCCCCTTTATTTTCTATTTCCCATCTCATTCCGGAGAGTGGTCAGAGCTTAGGAGTCAGAAAGACGGGGTCGCCAGCTCCATCACTGATGAGCTGTGTGTTCCTGGAAAAGGATTTAACCCCTCGGGCCTTGGTTTCCTCAGCCGAAAGGAACTGCTGTGAGGAATAAATGTAAAGTGCCTATTGTATAGTAAGTATATAATATATAGTAGCTGTTAGTGATAATATCTTCATTCTAAAGTCAAAATCCCTCAAATAGAATTTCCTTCACTGGTGGTACAAAAGAAGCAGAATCATAACAGCTGCTAATGTTTGAGGGTTTAGTCTGTGTTAAGTGCTTTACATGCACCATCTCGTCTAATCTTCAAAACAAACCTAGGAGATAATTTTATCTTCTCTTGACAGATAGAGGAAACTGAGGCTCAAAGAGGTTAACCCAGTTACCCGAGGTCACGCAGCTAGTAAGTGTGACAATGGCATTCGAGGTCGTGCTTGTGCCCACCAAGTGGATGCTGACAGGCAGGACTGCTTCTTCTGCTGGGATCCCTATATCTAGGTTCCCAGAGAATCCAGAGATTTCCCATACAAAGTGAGCATCAAAACATCTCCTAGGGCTTCCCTGGTGGCGCAGTGGTTGGGAGTCCACCTGCCGATGCAGGGGACGCGGGTTGGTGCCCCCCGGTCCGGGAGGATCCCACATGCCACGGAGCGGCTGGGCCCGTGGGCCGTGGCCGCTGGGCCTGCACATCCGGAGCCTGTGCTCCGCAAAGGGAGAGACCACAACAGTGAGAGGCCCGCGTACCGTAAAAAAAATAAAAAAATAAAAAAAATCTCCTATAATATCAGCCCAAGGAGTATGGGGCAAGGAAAGGAGGTGTTTGGTTAGGGGTTGGAGAGGCAGCCCAGGGAAGTCTGGTTTCTGGTTTCTTGTGACAGCCCAGGTTTGAGCCCTGGAGGAGACCAGGCCAGGATCTGGAAAGCAGGAGTGAGGCTGCAATGCGGCACCTCTGACATCTCACACTGCAGCAGCCCCAGACAAACCAAGCTTCATCTACATAGTTGAGTGACAGAGTGCAGAATCAAGTCCCAGAGACATCATCTGAGCCACTGGATCCAGCTATTCCTGAAGCTAACCCTAACCCTACACTTCTGAGTGATATGAGTCAAACAACTCCCTCTTATTTTTGCATAAGCTAATCTGATTTGGGTTTCTGTCACTTACAGCCAATACAGTCAAGACTAAAACATGTTTTGTACCTTGGAAGACCATTTCCTAGTGCACTTGTTTATTATCTTTCCGTCTTTACCACCAGCCTGTCAGTCCCTGGAGGTCAGGTACCACATCTCATCCATCTCAGTTCCTGCTCTCCATAACAACTGGCACAGGGCTAGGCTCTGAATAGTACTCAGGGGAAGTGGGACATAACTACATGAACCAGGATTACACTGATGCACAAGACCCACCCCCTCTCCAAGGAGCTCACTAAAGGAGGCAGACGTGTGTGTGTGTGTGTGTGTGTGTGCGTGTGTGTGTGTGTGTTGGGGTGGGAACTCATCAGATTTCCTATGTCTTCAGAGCCAGGGTAGCAAAGGAGGGTCAAGCTAGATGCCGTGTTGGTGCCCACCCCAAACTCAGGGGCTCTGAGGGGTGTGGGGTTTTCCAAGCTACCAAACCAGAAGAAACCTGGGGAGCAAGCAAGGCTGATTCTGCAGCCTTGAGTGTTTGATTTTGGACAGGAGCCACCAGCTGGACTCTGGAAACCTGGCAACACAATTGAGGGAGAAGCTCCCAACTGGAAATGGGGAGAGAGAGGGAGGGTAGCAGCCAAGCAGCTGGAGCAGGTCTGAGCTTTCTGGGAAGAGGCGATCAAGGAGGGACCCCACTCCCCCCACCCACCCCCACCACCTCCCCTATCCCAGCTCCTCTCTCTGCTGCCTTGGAGACCCTGCAGGGGGCCTGGGCTGGGGCTCCCTTTGCTCTCTGCTTCCCCCTCTCAGTGCAGGACTGCACTCAGCTGCAGTGAGACTCCCCAGGCACAGTGGCCTTATATGGTCACAGAACCACAGGCTTAGGAGCTGGAAGGGACCCTGGAGGATCATCTGGCCCAGCAGCCATTCTCCCTCTCTGAATCACAGATGCTTCTGACACTGTGACAAACGCACCAACACACACACAGTTTTACCCCCCATTTCTGGAGGTTCACAAACGCACAGACTCTAAGCTGCTGGAACACATGATTTTTCACTCCATCTCCATGGTGGATTAAATGCCCCTCCTCTGCTTCCTTTGATCAGCACCCTTTCCCCCGGCACCAGGACCATCTCTCCATCCTCCACAATAATCCCTTTAAGAGTTCAGATTAAGGGGGTGCTTTTGGAGCCAGACGTGAGACGTGTGACTAGGAAATTTCCTTAACTGCTTGGTACTTCAATTTCCTCAACTTTCCATGGAGATGGGCCTAGTAATTAACAGTGGCTACCCTCACTGGGCCACGGTATGTAAAGAAGAGGGCCTGGCACAGGAAGCACTCAATCAGCTCAGCTGTTATGATGACTGTTATTGATACTATTGCATTTGCTAAGTGGAGCCGGGGGAGAAAGTACAGGGTGCTGGGTGTCCGGAGTCTGTCCTCTTGAGGACTGAAAGTGACCCGGGGCCATGGGGCAGCAGGGAGGCCGGACACCATGGGAAGACCCCTTCCACCCCCCGGAGGAGGAGAAGCAGGGCTCACAGCCACAGGAAGGAAGATGGGGCAGCGAGAGGGGGCACTGTCCAGACTGGAGCACAGGATCTGCTCATTTTACCTAATGAACATCACAGGCGCAGCAGTGGGTCGAAAAGCTAAATTTCCTGATTTGGGGGCCGCTTAATGAGGTTATAAAATGTGTTTCTCATCACATGTGGGCTGCCTGGGTTAGGGTCAGTGCTCAGGGCTTCACTCGTGTGACCACTGACAACAGTTTCCAGTCGTTGGGGAGACCTGATCAGCAATGTGGCTCTGGCCCTAGAGCCACAGCCCTCCCCAGTGGAGGAAAAAGACCACCCTGGCTTCAGAGAACACAGTTTTAATCAAACAGGCAACAGTGAGATACCAGTGAGTTAATGAGCCACATACCAGCAATTAGGGGCTCCACAGAACCTACTGGAGCAACAGACCTGGACAGGATTGTAAAATGAAAACACCGGCTAGAGTACAACGTGTGCCCCACGCAGCGATGTGTATAAAACTAGATTTGTGTGTGATGGTGTTGGTAAGAGGTGGGGGTTTGGAGGGAGAAGGCAGGAGAGAGAAAAGATGACGTGGGAGGATGCTTAACAAAATATCAACAAGATCACTTTTGGATGGTAGCATTCAGTGATTTTTCTTTTACTCTCTTTTTATCATGTTTGTTTTGTTTCATTAAAAAAACGCACATTTGTTATTTGAAAGGACAACAAATCATGTTCAATGGGAGACAGACACTGGTGTTTATTATTAACAGGGGGACCATTTTGGCTGTGAGAGAAGAATCGAGTAACAAGGGGTAAAGTCGTCAATCAACAGGAATTTCCTGACATGTTTCACTTGGGTTCAGCCTGGTCCCTGCCTTCCCAGGGCTCTCGTTCCAGGTGAGAAAGCTAGTGCTGAGAACATGAGAGTTAACAGTATAAAGTGGCATCTGCCAAGGGCCAACTGAAGGGTATGTGCGTCAGACAAGCTGGCTGCCTCCCAACAGCCATTCCCTTCTCACCATGGTGCGTTCCCTTCCCTGTCTCCCTTGCAGCTAAGAATGGCCATGTGATCCAGCTCAAGTGAGTAAGATTGAAGGGGAGTTGGCTAGAAATGCCTCTGAGAAAGACTTTCTCTTCTTGTTCCAGTGACAGACCTTTGAGAACAGCTTTCCGGTCCCCTCATTTCTCCACTGCCCCCGTGTCCCTGGCTGTCCCTCCGCCAGCCATTCTCTGGCTTCTTGCCTTAACATGTGGTTGCATGACGAAGTAAATACTAGAGCCATGGCAGCCATATTGTGATCAAGAGGTTAAAGGCCACCACCCTAAGGACGGCAGGTCAAAGGGGTATACGGCATTCCTAGTGACACTGTACAACTGCCAAATCAGCTGTGATACTATCTGATGACAAAGGTCACGCTCCTACCATGATGCCCCCTGCCTGGGTAGGTAACTGTGACTTAGAGAGGACAGACTTGCCTACAGTCACATGGTTAGCTTGTGGCAGAGCAGGGACAAAATTTCCAGAGGCCCTTCCACTGTATCATAGGCCTCTCATCTACCTTAGTGCACCCCTGAGATGGGGGGGTGATGGGTGATACCAGGTAAGAAAAACATCTAACAATTGCAAAACAGAAAGATTTTTTTCCACTTCTGTCTTAAAAGCTCTAGTTCCCAATAACTTGGGGGGCTTCTCTGAGGGTATTCTGTAAGCTTCTTCATTCAGCCCCTAATTCAGTCTTCATATATTTTTCAGGTACTGACCATGTACCAGTTAAGTGCTGGGGATATAAGAGTGAACCGACAGATATGAGCCCTGCCCTCATGGAGCTTGAATATGAAGACAGATATCAAAGAAGTACTTTTACAAATGGTTAAATTATAAGTGGAGTAGGTTCTACCCAAGAAAAAAACCCAACCAGAAAGAGCTACAAGAGAAGGACCTACAGCAGGGGCGCAGGGTGGGTGCAGGGCCCACCTCTCAGGAAGCAGCATTCCAAGTGGAATGGGAGCAGGCCAGAGAGACAGGGAGGAAGACAGGACTCCAGATTGGGGGGCGGGGCGAGGGCACAGCACAGGCAGAAGCGGCACTGTGGAGAGACTGCGTGGTCTCTGCGTGTCTTCCAGAGCCCCCAGCTGGCACACGGGGTGCTGGGAAATGTGTGCTAAATGAACAGAAGGCACTTCATAGGCTGGCAGGTGGGACTGGAAGCCAGAGAGCCCAGTCAGGAAGGCTGCTCTGGATCTGGTGCTGGTGCAGGTCTGATGTTCCCTCCAGAGGGAGGATTCCACTGAGTCTCATGGAGAAGTACAAATAGCGAGTTAATTCAATGGGGGAAGCATCACAAACACCAGCCAGGTTATGGGCGCTGGCAGGAACAGCAGACCAGCTTGAGGCGGGCACAGCAAAGGGGAGGCACCTGAGGATAATCTGTGCGTGGTGGCGGGGACTGGCCCTGATGAAACCCCCCCTCCTCTCCCTGTTGGAGCCCTGCTGACACTGTTCTTGTACATATTCTCACTTGATGAAGTCTTGTGCGCAGTGGGGTTTGACCTGCAGGAGAGACACTGGTCCCTGGTTTGCTGGATGCCACCAAGGGTGAAGACAAAGCAGGGCAGTCAACAGTGGTCCAGAGGGCACTGTGTGGGCAGGGACAGGGGGTTGGCGAGAGGTGGGCATTTCCAGGACCCGCAGTAGCCCAAATCCCCTAGGGGACGCTATTCATCCATTTAGTTCATTCTACAAACGGACACTGAGTACCTATTAGGAGCTGGATACACCCTGACTCTCCTACTCACTAACCGTGTGGACCATGGCCAAGTTAACCTTCCTGGGCCCAGGTCTCTCCTCTAGAAAACAGGTATAATGACTGTCCCTCACAGGGCTGTCTGCAGTATTAAAGAATGTGTGGGGAGGGCCTGGCACACAGTTGGGCCCAATAACTGCCAGTCCCTAGTATTAAAGTCACAGACTAATCACAGACTAATCAGGGCCAAAGCAGGGCTAGACCACTTGCCTTGTCTCCCAGGCCACGGGTCCCCCGCGCACCCAGTGCAGCAGTGCCTTTACCTAAACGAGTGAGAGGCTGGGGGCCAGAGGGTACCTATGTGTTGAATGACTGGCTCAGAGACCACCAGCTGCAGGTGTCTTACTCAGTAATTATGTTGGGCCCTTGTTTCTGATTTCCCAGAGTCCCAAGCAAGCAGAGGGACTGAGACTTGGAGGCCCCTGTTGAGAGGCCAGAAGCTTTGCTCTTTTCTAGGCATAAAGGCTGTTTCCTTGACTGGCAGAGCTGGAGCCATCCTCAAGATTACTGCCTCCAATCTCCCACCGATGGCTTCCTCCTCCTCTCACCCACAAAGCTGACCACTACATGCCAGGTGCCATTCATATAGCACCCAGGAGGCAGTGGGGAACAGAACAGACATAGCCCTGATTTCAAGGGGATGCACAGTCTAGTAAACAAACAAGCAAATAATCATACAGTGAGAAACACAAAAAGGGGGTGTAGAGTTAGGAGCCTGAAAAGGAGGTGACATGTGAAGCTGAGACCTGAATGATGAGATGGAGTGGATCTTGGATATATGTGAGGAAGAGCATTTCAGGCACAAAGAACAGCTCGTGCAAAGGTCCTGGGGCACCTTGTGTGTGAGAAGGATGGTGAGGAGCCAGCTGGGCTGGAATGGAGTAAATAACCAGGAGAGTGGAGGGGATGAGGTCAGAGAGAGCAGCAGGGACTTGATCACATAGGACTAATGCACTACTTATATTTTTTCATAATACACATTATACAGTCACCTATTAAAATAAAAAAAATGTTCATCTGTGTACCACCCTGAACCATCTTGACTTCCAACAGTTCTGCTCTAAGCACGGATCACTTTAAAATAGCAGCTTTCCCTGACTTCTCCAGCCCTGCCTGAAAGGAATATTCTTGGAACACTCAGAGATTCCAACTCACACAGCTAAGGAAAAAAGAAGAAGAAGAAAAAAAAAAAAATCAGCCGTCATCCCGTCACCTGGAGGGAAGCACCATCCTCATGTCAGTGTAAATTTCAGTTCTTTCACCTGGGAGTCCGTATTGTTTCCCCAGAGACGGAATCACACTGTGTGGCTCTGTGTCACCCAGGAGTTGTCACCAGCTGTTTGGGGTCCCATCATCTGAAAGGGCCCTGAGTCATGCAGCCAAACCCCTACCAGTGGACGTTCGGGTTGCTTGTGGATGGGAGCTCTTCCCAGCTTCAACTAAGAGCCTACTCCTCCCAGTGAAGGCAGAAAGCTACGAAACATGCACAGAACAAGCCAGAAGCTGGATGACTCCTGCCTCACAGGCTGGGCTAGAGTGAAGCATGTGGGCACAAATGGGATCTTTTGGCTATCTGAAAAGAAGACACGAAAGACTCGATGTGAAACCCAGCTGCTTAATTGTGGGGTGAAGTTGTATGGTATGAGAAAAGTTATTTAAAAAATAAGTAAGATCCCTTAGTGATTCATACTATATTTAGAACCTGATATTCTAATGTAGAATAATATAGAATAGGAGAGTATGGTATTTAAAAAGAATAGTGTCAGGCAGACCAATCCCCCAGGGGAATGACCGGTACCAAACAAGGGGTATGTCCTATTGACAGTGACTTGCAGAAATCTGTTATAAAGATGCCATTTTTAATGAGGGGAAACTCAGGCCAGAAGCAAAGATGTCAGCTGCCAACTGTCACCAGATGGAGCCAGGGGCAAGGCCAGGACTTGTTGTGATTCCAGTACACAGCCTCTGCTGCCATTATCTGGAAAACAATGTGGACCTTGCCCTTTCTCAAGACTCCCAGTGCTGGGGGGTGGGCGCACGCCGGCTCTCATTCCACGGGGGCATGATGCTCTGAGCACTGCCTTCTCAGGCTCTGTTCCTTTTTCTCTTCTCAGTAGGGTGGGTGGTCTGATTCCTGGGACCCCAGCCTTGGATTAGAGACATCATGCCTTGGACTTGGAGACAGAAGACCTAGGTTCTTATGCAGTTTGGCCACTGACAAGCATTGGAACCCCAAGTGAAGTGGGCAGGAAAAGGCCCCCGAGAGCCGGGGCCTCTGGGCAGCCCTTCTTAGGTCAGCAGCACTGGCCTTTGCCTGGGGCTCCACCTTGGGGTTAGAGGAAATCCTTCAAGGCAGCTCTGCCAGCCTCCTGTGAGGATACCCTCGGCCTCCTAATCCACCCTCGGATTTCTGCCACTGGCTCTTCCCATGCTAGTGTTTTGAGAAAAATACTGGCATTTCCTGTGGCAGCTTCTACCCCAGTTTTGTCACTCAGGAGACCTGGGGTCTGGTCTTGTCTCTGCCACCGAGCAGCTGGAGTGAGTCACTGGGACTTTGGATTCATTTCCTGTGTGTTTTGCCCCAGCCTCTCGGACAGGTCAGGTGCCAGCTTCGGGCCTGGGTTGTGTCAGCTCCCTGTGGTCACCCTGCTTCACTCAGCTTAACTAAGCTCTGTGGTCATCTTTTCATCTTTTTGGGGTATAACAGATCACAAAACATGGGGGCAAGCAATCAAAGGGGGCTCTTGGTGGACAAAGGATTGAGGAGATCTGAAATAGAGGCCTGCATCCCTCACTGAATTCAAGGTCTGTTCAGCTGTCACCTCCTCAGACCACTCTGGCTAAAAGAGGCCCTCCATCATCCCCTGTCTTTATCTTGCCTTATTTTCCTTCAAAACAGTTATCACCGCCTGACATAAATATATGTATTTACTTGTATACTGCTTCTCCTTCAAAACAGTTATCACCACCTGATATAAATATAGATTTATGTGTATCTTATCTGTTTCCCCACATACCTATGAGCTCTATGAGGGCAGGGCCCCTGTCTGTCTCACTGACCACAGCACCGTAAGCAGTGCCGGGCACACAGTGAAGGATCAATAAACGCTGGATGAACAGCTGAACAAAACAGGTGATTGCTCAGGACCTCATCAGCTCTAAAATGGTGGTTCCACACATGACTCGCTTCTGCAAAGGTAGGCAGCTTTTAAATTGAGAGCCTGGAAACATGGGTCCCTCCCCGGCCCGACACCACCTCATACCCCTGGCTGCTGATCCCACGTCCACCTAGGGTGCTGAACAGCCTCCTGCCTGAAGGCCCAGGATCTGTGGCCTTTACCTTAGTGGTTTACCAGGATTCCCCCCACTTTACCAGCGCCGGTCCACCCGCAAACCCCCTCCCCCTTAACCCTAACATCCTGCTTCTCATAGGTTTTCTAAGGGTGAGGACATGCAGACACCTTATACTGCCCACTCCATGTCACTTCTGGGAAAATCCAAAGCTGTTTTTTGAAATCCAACTGTTAAATTCATTGGTTGTGCTGCAAAGACACGACAGAGAGCTTTATGGCTCCCGAGCCCGTTTTACGATGCCTTATGTAAAGACGTGAGCTTTCGTTAAACACAGTAAAAGCCGGTGAGTGAGGTAAATTGGTTCAATGTCGATTTTCCTGACTGAATCTAAGTAACATTTCTGGTTTCCCATCTACCTGATTAGGGCAGCTGCTAGATTGCCCTTTCTTCCTCCACTGACATAATGAAATGAAGTATTCTTATTAGTGCGTTATGTTTAATATATGGATAATATTATACACCAGGGGCAGTTTGCACAGCTTTTTGATTATATTTTGTGGAGAAAGCATGAGTGAGCCTGCAGAGCTTTGCTCCTCTTTTTCAATCCTTGGGAAAACAACCCTTCCTGCCTCCAGTATGTTTGTTCATTATTTATGGCCCCGCTCATTAGCCCCTGGGTATGTTCTCATGAACCCCAGGAAACAGAGCAAAGACCACTAGAGCCTGCTATTGCTGGCAGACAGCTTACAGAACACAAAGTCACCAACTTGAGCCACCTAAAACATCTCCCTTTCTGACCCCAGACTGACAAGTCCAAAAGGCTCTGTCATCTAAGCAGACCAGGTGGGACTCTGACATTCTGTGGGAGGGCTCCTCTCTGGGTTCTTCCTGGCTCCCTCACCACTCGCTGCGGGGTGCAGTGGTGACTCACTGCGGAATACGCCTATGAGGGACAATGAGCTTTGTAAACAGCAAATGAGAGCTGGAGTAGTATCTGCTGTTTTTGCTTGCCCAGTTCCTATTCTCCCTTCCTTTGGAGAACCATCCTTCCTCCCACTTTGGGGAATCTCCCTATCCCTAGCCTAAGTTCCAGAGGTGAGCCTCTGATCCACACCTGGCCAGTCAGTGTAGCACATAGCACACAACTGGATCCAGCTATGCCTGATGCTAGTATATTCCTAGGCTACTCAGTTACATGAGCCAACGTGTTTCCTTCTGTGTTTCAGTCACTCTGAGGTAGGTTTCTGTTCTCAGCAACCAGGAATTTTAATGACTACAGATACACTGCACAGCCCTTGGGATTTTGTTTGGGAGGATGGCAGCAGGACACTGGACTAGCCACAAAGACTTGCTGATGTGAAAGACGGTGCAGTTACTGCACACAACTGGTACTGCGTAACTCTTGAGGGCTCTGAGGGCTACAGTACTCAGGAAAGCCCCTGCTCCAGCCCTACTTCACAGTGACCAAGTCAAGCTGGAGATCACTCTCTTATACGCGTTCCAGGGACCAGCGACTCCCAAAGCACTCTCTGCTGCCCCTCAGCACCGCCCCCTGCCCCCAAAATCGGGAACTTCACTCTCCTTGCTTCCCTCCTCTATTACAGATGCGGGCAGCCTGGAAAACACTTATCACAGGCTCTTGGTTTTTCTCTTACTGTTCTTTTAAAATGAGGACTTGTTTTGCCTTCCCTTCTTACCACTGACTGAGCAGGAAGGACACCAAAACACCACCACCAACCGGCAGAGACAAAGGGGCATGAAAAGAATCCCCCGTTCCCTGGTTTAGGCTGCCGGGCACGCACCCAGGGGGCAGCTTCAGGATTCCCCACAGAGCCTCCCAAGCACTGCCCCAGATGGTGGACCGTTCTAGGTGAACATTTGTTCTCAAACAGAGAGACAACAAAACGCTCTTCTCAGCTTCCTGCCGAGGACAGTTCAAGGCAAAAGGTACAAGTCACTGAGACAGGGCAGGGTTCCTTGGGGAAATCGCATTTCTCATGCCCTCCGGGGAAATGCTTGTGATGAAGTCTGCCAAAAGCAAGTCTGAATCCACATTCCTCTCTGGAGTAACGCACGTCTCCCCCAAACTTAATGGCAGTGGTCAGTTGCCATGCCAGCTCTGCCAGACAAAGGGGCCACGTCTGCACTCAGGCCCCTGAACCTCTCCGACGGTACCATGTAAGCCGCATTCTTCTGGTTCCCCGTGTTCACCCGTTTGTTGAGTCTTGGAAAGAAAGTGAGGGAGAATTCCAGGTGAGGGCATGTCTTGCCAGACTGAGAGAAATACAGTCACAGAAACATGCAGCAGAGTCCAGCCCAGCCAGCCTTCCTTCCCCGGCAGTGCATGTGGCCCAGAAAGGATGCCAGTCTCCGTGTGGTGGATTTAAATAGCCCCGCCGTGGCCTCCCGGGTTTCCCATCCCAGACTTTCTCAGGCAGATGTAAGCTCCTCATTCATAACCACTATAAGTATGATCACGACCCAAAACAGAGAGTCCACAAAAATCACTTTGCGGGCTTCCGCATCCACTCTCCTCTCCAGGGATGTTGGAGTTGGTGCAGCGTGTTCTGCTCTTGAGGCCAAAAGCATCCACTGGGGCTGCAGGTGGTGCGGAGGCCGCTGACAGCCCAGCTGTGGCCTCTCAGCCTGTCTCTGTGATGGCCGGGGCTGGCGGGTCATGGATCGGGGCTCAGCTGGTGGTTCTGCTGCTCGTCTGTGAGGGCAGCAGGAGGCTAAGTAGAGTCTGGTCCCTCATCATGAACTCCGAGCCGCTGCTGAGGAGCAGACTTGCTCCTGGTCCAGTGGCTGGCAGCTGAGGGATTTCAAATGTGAATCAAGTCTGAAATTGGCTCACATGGAAATCAAGCAGTTCATGGAGGCGCCTCTCCAGCTGCCATCCGGAGAATCTGTCCACTTGGTCAGGCTCTCCTCATTGGGATTTCAGGTAAAGACAAAAGAAAAACACACAATGCCTATCATCCAAGTCTGCTCGAATGCATACCGCTCAGCCACACGGGGAGCAGGGAGAGCTGGGTCCTAGGGAAGAGTAAGGATGGCCGGCACCTGTTGACCCCATAGTTGCCAGCACTGAGCCCAGGGCTGGACATTCATGCATTCAATCCTCCCAACGTCCCTGGGACCTCAGCTCCTGGCATCCAGCTCAGCGCAGCTATATGAGTGTCAGTGCCAGCTCCATCTTAAAGATGAGGAAACTGGCTCACAGAGAGGTTAATGCACTTTCTGAAGGTCAGGCAGCAAGTAAACACGGGTATTCCCAAGAGCCCAAGCTCCTAAATACTGTACGGACAGCCCGCAGACCACAATTTCCAAGGAATACTGATGATATCAAGCACATTTGGAGGAAGGAGACCAGGCTGGTGAGGGGCAAGACTTCTGACCAACTGGAAAGGAGGGGAAAGGCACTAGGAAGCGGTCCCAACAATCAGGAGGTTGCTATTACCACACCGGCCTCTTAATCGGTAAGTCTTTAACACCTTTCCAGTGTCACAGCTTAATCCTCATCAAATGAATGCTCTGCTCTGCCCCTTCTGCTGACCCTTCACAGCACTGCCTCTGCTCCACTCACTGGTCTCTACCTGATACTCCTATTCCTTACGATGCGTCTCAGCCCTCTCGCTGGACAGAAAGCCCCTTGAAGGCAGAATCCAGCTCAGATTCCTCCTCCTGCCCCAGAGCCAAACCCATGGTTGCTGAAGGAGCGAACAGTGAATGAATGAATGGGGCCTGTCGTGGAAGACCCCTGACACTGTGTGTCCCCACCAAATTCATTTTTGCTTATTAGCCCCATTGCCAACTGCTGAGACAGCTGTTCTAAGACACTTCCACACCAAATGCGCTTTAAGCTCCAACATGCAGGATGATCAGCATGGTCTGGGTGCAGGGATGGTTAGAACCCGGGAAGGATGGTGGGAAGGGGAAGAGAACACACACGGTCTTCCAGCATCAAATGTGGACACAAACAGGGGCTCCCAAGAATGGACTTCAGTTCAATGAACACTTCGCCAACATCTACTCAGTGCAAGGCACAGCCTTTGCCTCTTTGAAGCAGATCACGCCCCGCTACAAGGAGGCAGCATTCCCACCATGTGTGAGGTTGACGGCGTACCAGGTCCTATTTCGGTGCGATGGCTGTAGTGCCCGAGGGTGGCGCTGCCCGTGCCCTCAGAAGCCAGGCTGTTCCTCTTGCGCCGGCTCCAGCATCCCCAGATCCAACACAGACTGGCCGGCTCACACCGATCACAAAACGTCCCTGGGGCTCTTCGGCTGATCATGCAAGAATGTGTAAGCAAATATCCTGCTTCCCAGTGTGGGGTCTGTTGTTTCAAGCCCGTCACCGTGCTCTGAGGCTCAGATCATGGACCATCTGAAGCCAGGCATGTCTGCCTGGTGGCACTTTCCACAAAGAACAAAGTGCCCTGTGCAGGAGAGGCCTGGACTGCGATGTCCACATCCAAAGGAGAAGCGCCAACAGGGCTGTGGAGGTCAGGGCTGCACAGGGCTCCTCTGTGCAACTTCATACTAAACCTTCACCACATCCTGCCCCAATCCCTCATTTCTCCCAAAAGAGATGACAGAAATTCTCCCTCTGTGTCCTCAGCACCCCCTGATCCTATGGCAGGAGGGGGCCGCTCAGAGGCTACGAGTGTCAGGGCCAGAGTGTGGAGGGCAGCGAGCCTCTGACACCAGTTCCAGGGAAGCCGTGGGGACGTGGAGCTGGGCCTTCCTAGACAGCAAGTCTCAGGACTTCAGGAATATTATCATTACCATCATGTCCCTGAGCAAAATAAAGGGGAGAGGGCTGGACGAGGCCGTTCTCAGGCCGGCCCTGCTGCCTCCCTCTGCTGTAGAGACACGGCAAGGGGCTTTCTGAGCCGGCTAGTGTGCCACTACCCAGAACAGTGACAAGTACCCAACACTCCCTTTTGGGTTTTCCAAGCATTTGCACAGATATTACTTGAACAATAATAACAGTTCCTACTGATTAAACACTAACTTTGTGCGAGGCATCTCTGTATATTATCTCATTTAATCCTCACAACAAGATCTCAGGGATAAGGAACACAGTTATCCCCATTTTACAGATAAGGAAACTGAGGCTTAGGGAGGTTAATGTACTGCTTGGCCAAAGTCTCAGAGCCGGTTAGCAGCAGAACTGCAGGTGGAAGCAGGGTCCCCTTCAAAACCTCCATCCCAACAGCCCTGGTAGTGGCCCCGTTTCACAGTAATGGAGGAGGTATGAGAATCAAAGTGACTGCCTGGCCCACCGTCCCAGAGCGCAGGCCTCATACTAGCCATCTGCAGCCTGGAGTTGGGCCAGAGAGAGATGTGTTTTGTTTGGCCTGCAGGGGTTTCGTTTTTTGTTTAGCTTAGTTTTTTTCATTGGAGCAAACATTTATAAATCAGGAGAATTCTCACAAAGAGATACTAATTTCTGGCTTCTCCTGAAAAAATCGGACATGCTGATCTGCCTTCTCAGGTGGGACCTGAGTTTGGCTGCCTGCTATGGGCAGGCCAGTGCTCTCCAGTGATCCACTGGCCCCACTGATGTGCAGCCCTCAGTCTACTGCTTGCTGGCCCTGTTGGCACTGTGACCCCTTCAAAGAGCCAGTTAGTGGCATTAGCCATGTTCCCGTTAGACTAAATGTTTCCAGCATGTTGGTAGGAAGGAAAACTGCTAAGCTAATGGCAGATTTTTGTTCTTGTTGTTGCTATCCTAATAATTATGGGTGGGAATAATACTAATAAATACGGTCAGGAATTTGACAGGTCCAATGATACTGGAGTATTCAGTGGGAACCATGTTCAAACTTGTGAAACAGATCCAGTTTGCTTCCATCTTTTAATGCAGCCTCATTGGAGGATGTGATACACCCCATGGATCTGACAAGAAACACAGCCAACCAGAAGTCTCTGCACAGCTGGAAGTTTGGCCACAGGCCATGTCTGCACTTAAGTGCTGCTTGATCAGACACAGGGAACACCAATGACAATCACGTGGCCTCGGCTGCCAAGAAGTGGCCCAGAAGTGATGGGAAGCAAACCTCTTGAGCTAGCCAATGCAAAGGCACTTAGCCAACCAGCAGGAAAGGTACCTATGCATGGGTTGGCAAGGAGGAAGGAATCCAATCTCTAAACACTGGAGTGCCCCAGGGCTCAGACCTTGGATTGCCTACTCAACATCTCCACTTAGATATGCACTAGGCATTACAGACTAAATGGGCTGGTCACTGCACTACTGATTTTCCCACCAAACCTCCTCCTCTGTCAGCCTTCCTGTCCCAGCTAAAGGCAAATACTGTTGCCTACCAAAGACTCGGAACATGATACCTGCTCTCTTTTTTGCTAAAAGGGAGATTCGTTAAGTGTTAAAGAGGTGTCAAAGACATAGTAACACCAAACTCAAGAAGGAACTGAAAGAGAATTGAAAAAAGAACTTTCCCATCATGGGATTCAATGTTATAGAATTCCGGGTCCTTGTTACCATCGCAAATCATCTTGGGGGTCATCAGCAGTGCCCAGCCCACACAGCAAGGGACCCTGGAGCACACGATTCTGGAATCCAGTCCAGTGTCTAATCTGATTCAAGCAGATGAAAGAGTGGAGGGGGCTTTAGGGCATGGAGGGATGTCAGGGTCCCGGGTGCCAGTCACGACAATAGCCTGCCCAGAGGAAGGGAAGGGTAGGGGGTTATCCAGTCTCAGCAGATCCACTGGAAACTGAGAGAGGATGACAAGAATTCTGGGAACACAGCAAACCTGAAAGAGATGAGCATCTCTAATCCATCTGCCCATCCTGAATCAGAGTTGCTGAGGCCTTTGGGTAGACGGGGGTACATACGGGAGATAAGAGTGAAACACTGGTGTGAGGATTTCTCCCTTTTACTTGAAGAGCAGCCTCAGAGAGCTTTGGAGCAAAGAATCAAAAGCTGCGGATACCCGGAAGAGACTGGCCAAGAGAGACCTGTGGACCCCAGTGTGTGGGGGGGAATCTGAGGAGGAGGGATGGGGAGTTTGAAATTGGCTTTGCCTGGTTGGCCCTGGTCTCCCTGGACCTCAGGAGGCCAAGAAGGAGCTGAACAAGTGGGCTGAATTTCCCCTGCCCCTGGGACTGAAGGAAAAAGGGGAAGCCAGGGAGAAAAAGCTCCTCCTAGACATCCCAGGAGCAAACCAGTGGCTCACCTACCTTGACACCACTGGCCCAGAGGGCGAGGGCAGCTCCACTCCACAGTGGAGACCTGCCACTCTGGACTCCACAACCAGAAGCAACGAAAAACTCACAACATGCTTCAAAGTCCCAGCAAAGAAGATCAGTCAGAATAAACTGTGCACATGTTCCAGGAGACAAATGACAAGTCAAACAGAAAATCACATGTGCCCTAAAGCAAGTCAGGAAAGACATAAGAGACTTTCTGCATATTAAAAAAAAAAAGTCTTCCCAACTATAGTAGGTGAGTCCCTGTTGAAATGTGAATTAGTGGTCTGGAAGACCAAAAGGAAAAATCATCTCCAAGTATAGAGCAGAAGTATAGAGAGATAAAATTCATGAGGGAAAAGACAAAAGACCTGGAGGAAAGACCTAGGGGGATCTAACTTGAGAATACTGGTTGTTCTAGAAGAAGGAAAGGGAACTGATAGAGGAGAGCCAGTAATTAAGTAACAAATAGAAGATAATTCCAAGTAGCTAATAGAAGATAATTCCAAAAAAAGACCCGAGTCTGCAGATTGAAAGGGCTCACAAAGTTCCAGGAAGGGTGGCAAGAAGGACATATACACAGGTTATCCTGGTAAAATTCCTCAACTTTGAGGATGAACACAAAACCCTAAAAGCTTCTAGACAGAAATAATCTATAAAGAAAAAAAAAAAAGAAAAGACTGACACCGGACTTCTCATCTGAAATACTACAGGCTAAAAGAGAGTAGAATACCATCTACAGACCACTCATAAAAGAGAACCAAAATCCCTCAAATACTGATACTTTGCCCATCATTTTTGCCCTTTTTTTTTTTTTTTTTTTTTTTTTTTTTTGCCCATCAGGGCAAAAGATATTTGCCGATTTGCAAGGATCCAGTTTTACCACCCACACGTCCCATCTATGGAAAATACTTACAGCAACAAACAACAAATGCACCAGAACAGAGACTTCAACATGGGCGGGGGCGGGGGTGGGGGGAAGGGCACAGGGAAGGAACAGGTCAGGAAAGCATGATAAATATGGATGTCTGCTCACACACTTGCTCCCTCCCCTTTCTCCTAAATCTAAACAGAGAAAGGTGGACTCTCTGGGAACAGAACTGATAAATAAGGACTCTGAAAATAGAAGGGACATACTATCAGGGAAATTCCAACCACAGCCCAAAGCTAAAAATATTAAATTATCCTAACAAAATCAGGAGTTGAAAAGGAAGGGAGTAAAAGTCTTCCAAGGTCTCATCTTAAATAGGGGACAGGGAAATATTTCTAAAGGTCTCATCCCACTGAAGTAAAGAAAAGTAGAGAGGAAACAGAGCAACTTGGAGGGATAAACAGTTATTTTGTGTTATCTTGCTTTCAAATAATCAGAGAGCAATATGTACTTGATTATGAATTAAGGGGGAAAGAATGTAACCTTTAATAAGATGGAAAAGTAGAGAACTTCCAAATTGACAAGGGAAATGCAAAGCAACTACATCAAACCAGCACAAACAAGAGGAAAGAAAAACATGAAAATAGTGATGGAAGGAAATTAAAAACATACCATAATATGGAAGGAATAAAGTCAAGTACATCAGTTAATGAAGAAGATGTCAGATTGGGATTAACAATTAGAACAAAATCCAAAACCCATGTACACAATGTTTTTTAGACTCTAACTAAAATAAAGGTACGAAGAAATGTTGAAAATAAACGCATAGACAAATAGATACCAGGCAAATGTAAACAGAAGGAAAGCATAAGTGCCAAAATTAATTAGATAAAGGGGAATTTTAGTTGAAAAATACTGCAGAGGATGAAGATATTTGTAATGATTAGAGGAACACTTTATGAAAAAGTTACAACCATCAGAAACTTGTATGCATTAGACACCAGAGAAGCTAAATATACAAAGCAAGTATTAGAAATGGAATAAATAAAATATTGATGTGAAATTTCAAAGATGGCTATTTCAGAAATGGACAAATCTTATAGGCAAGTATTAATTAAGATAACAGAGAAAATGAATAATATAATTTGAATTTCTAGAAATATGCAGGACCTTACATTCCTTGAACACAAACTATTTTTAGGGACTGGATCATTTACAAAAACTGATTACATGTTGGGTTGCAGAGATAAAACCTTAACAAATTTTACAAAGGAGAGCTTTTATATACCACAATATCTAATCACAATCAATAAAATTAGAAATTAAAAAAAGTGAGAAGAAAAATATTGACATAGAAATTAAGAAGCCCACTCCTAGATAAATCTAGGATTGAAGAGGAAATCAAAAGGGAAATGACAAACTAGCTAGAAAGCAGTTAAAGAGACTACTTCATACCAATTCTCATGGGGCAGAGCAAAAGTCATGCTCAGAGGAAATTCAAAGGCTCTATGATTAAAGAAGGCATATGAAAAATATAGAAACTTAGCCCTCTTCTTAAGAGATTACCAAAAGATTACAAAAAGAACAAACCAAAATGAAAGGAACATGACTGTAAATTAATAAAGTTAAAAGCTGGAATTAATAAGATTAAAAAATAGTAGAAGAGTGGAGAGTATAAATACAAAAACTGAAAATAAGTAAAATAAGATTTTAATGAGACTAAGAGGAAAAGAGCAAATTTACAAAGATCAGAAATGAGAAAGAAGACCCAACCACAGCTGCAGAAGAGAAAAGCAAAATCATAAAAGAACACCACATGCAGCCCTATGGCCACAAACCTGAAAACCTGATAATTCCATAGACAAACATAAATTACTAAAATTGATCCAAGAGGTAGAGGAACATTTGCAAAAACAAATTACCATAGAAAAACTGCAAAGATGATCAAAGATCTACTATTGAAAATGGCTCTAGGTGTTTAGTGCCAGAAAGATTCAATGAATTTTATCCAACCTTTAAATGACAGATAATTCCAACATCATTTCAAGGATTCTAGATCATACTAAAAGATGGAGAGTTCCCAAATTAATGCTATGAAGCCACTATAACTTTAATTATTAAAACATGAAGAAGATAGCACAAGAAAACTATAAACCATTCTCATTTATTAAAACTGATGCAAAAATTATCTGCAAAATTGAATCTAGCTAAGTATCAAAAGAAAAAAACATGTTACAACTAAAGCTGCTCATCCTAGACATGTGAAGTAGTTCAACATAATTATCCATAACAACTACAAAGATGGGAAAGTCATATGCTCACATTAACAGCTGCCGGAAAGGTACCTGGTAAAATTAAGATCATTTCTCATTAAAAACCAGGAATAGAAGCTAATTGCTTATACAAAATAGAAACTATTTACCAAAACTCAATAGCAAACATGATTTTAAGCAGGGACATTCTAAAATCATTTTAACTAAAATGTAGAACTAGATAAGGATGAGCGTAATCACCATTATTATTTATCATGACTTACTACTACTATCTAATGTAGTATAGCAAGAAAACGGTATCAATGTTGTAAAATGAGAGCTAAAATAACCTTTTTGATGATATTTGGATATCCAGAAAACCTAAGAGACTACTGTAAAAAAGAAAAAAAAAGTCTACTATAATTAATAAGAGAATTGGTAAGGTGGCTAGATCCAAGATAAATATTCAAAAATTAATATTTTTTCTAGTAATAAACACCTAAAAGAGAAAATTTTAAAATAGCCCATCCACACCAAAATTATAAATATCTAGGGATAAATTATACAAGAAACTTACAGAACCTATATGAAGAAAACTATAAAAATCTTACTGCCCACCAGTTCTATTCCTAGGTACATACCCAAGAGAAATGCGTGCATAAGTTCACCAAAAGCTATGAACACAACTGATCCTAGCAGCACTACTGCTGATAGCTCAAAGCTAGAAGTCACCCCCATCACTTGGAGAAGAAATGAATAGAAATGAATAGAACTGAGGTTAGTCACGCAAGGTAATACTATACGGCAGTGAGAAGAAACAACGACATCTATACCCAACGGTGTGGATAAACCTGAATGTCAGGTAAAAGACAAAAACAAAAGAGTACCTACTGAATGATTCCATTTGTAGAAAATACAAAAATGGGCAAAACTGATCTATGCTGTTGGAAGTCAGGAGAGCAGGGGTGATGACAAAAAGAGATCAGTGCAGGCCATGTTGAGTATCCAGGTGTGTTCATGTTGTGAAAATCCATCAAGCTGTACATTAGGATTTGTGTATTTTTACTAGGTATGTTATACTTCAAAAAAAAAAATTTTACTGAGGGATATAAAACCAGATTTGAAGAAAAGATACATGTTCTCGAATGAGAACACAGTATTATTTTAAAAATCTCCCCCTTTGTATAATGGAATTTAATACAAATTTTAGTTAGAATTTCCACAAGGTTGTTTTGTTTTGTGTTTTTAATTGGAAGCTCAATCCCAGGAAGACTTGACATCTCCCTCCCACCCCCAGGCTGGGGAGGAGGTGGAGGCTCAATGCTGGATCCCCCATCACACTCAGCCACCCATGCATGCCTCAGCTCTGCTGCCACAAGAGAACAGAAGCATGTAGCCCACAAGGTCAGAGCCAGGCCTCCGAGACCTTCCATGTCTGTGCAGACCTCCTGCCGGGGGTCGAACCTGAGCAGGACCCAACAATTGTAGTTTCAGCCTTGAAACTAGCAGGGTGGTCCAGTGAGAGTGCCTGCTTTCACTCCAAATAGATGAAAAGAGTGGCCAATATCTGCTCCACTGGGCTGGAAAGAATCTTTTCATTTCTCAAATTCACCTCTGACTTTCTTTAAAAACTTCTCAAACAGCTAAGCATTGCCTTATGGTTAGCTTAGGTGACATTCACGCATCCCCTATTAAGGAGAAAGGAGCTGTTCTCTTCTCCCTCTTCTTCCAGGCAACAAAGCAAGTTTGGAAAGGAAATGTGACTTGCTCAAGGTTACCAGTGGGCAAGCGGCCAGCGCTGGGGCTCACCTTCAGCCTTCTGCCTCCACTTGCAGGCTTCCTCCCCGCTAATCTCTGTGATAAGAGGAGTCACACACTGCTGCGGGTGAGATGGAGGGAGGGTGGGGGTGATGGGTCCTGGCACCAGACCCAGGGTCCTCGAGGGAGTCTTTTGGGAGAGCTGGCCAAAATCTGGGCCAGGCTAGAGGGGCCCTGAGGGGGGTGACGCTGTTCCCTGCTCCAACACTTGGCTCCAGACACAGCTGCCGCTGCTGCTATCTTGTCGGACACTCAGAGGTCAGGCAAGAGCAACTCCCCCACTGAACTCCTGGAATGAGGCAAGCGAGGCAAGCAGGTGAGCCCATCACCAGAAGCCCCACTGCAGCCTCAGAACCCGGCTCTGGCACGGCACCTCTTCGGGGGCCACAGGGGCTCCACCAACCAAACGGGTCCTGTGAGCTGCAGGAGGGCAGCTCAGCAAAGCCGCGGGGTGTCTACCCCCTGTGAACACAGGGCCCACCCAGCTACCCCTGAGAAGGTACAGCATGATGGGGCCAGGAGAAAAGTGAGGAGGGCGTCTGGGAGTCCACCTGAGTACCCCTGATGATGGCACGTGGATGAGCTGCTCCTGGTCTGATGGCTCGGTGAGGCCACTGGTCCTCAGAATGGGCTGGTACCGAGACAACACTCCCGAGACCCAGGGCAGGACTCAGACCTCAGACATGGGTTGGAAGAGGTCAACGGCCTCACTACCCGAACACGCTGAGGAATTACTCCGTGCCAACATCGTGCTCAGTGGTTTACACATACCATCTCATTTCAGCCTCACAACAACTCTCTGAGGAAGGTACTATTATTATCTCCATGTCACGGAGGAGGAAGTAGAGGCTTAGAGGGATGAACTCGTTAGCTCAAGGTTACACAGGTAGTAGGTGGCAGGTGCGGGCTTCTGTTTAACTCTACAGCTTGTGCTCTTACCAAGGCGCTCCGAGACCCAGCTCACCCTGACTCCCTCCTGGGCTGGCCCTGCTCTCCCTGTGCCTAGTGGCCTGCTGAGGATGCCAGTACAGCCCAGGACTCACTGCTTCCCCTGAACCTCAATATAAGGGGGTCCTTCCAGCAGCCTGGCGTCTACGGGCCAACATGGGGCACGAGGAGTCAGAAGACCTGGGCTCACAGAGGCTGTACCCAACCAGCCCTGCTACTGCTCTGTCATCCAGAGACTAATAACCAATGGGGAGACGGTAGAGTGCCTATAATTACCTTGTACCTTCACTTATGTTCTCAATGAATCATAAACACATTTCTGGCCTGATCACCTCATCTGAGGTGAGAATTCCCTCTATGCTTCTCAGCGTGGCCCTACTTTGCTGGTGGGAAGATGATTTCTTGCCCTCCCTGTAATTTATCTGCCCACTGCTCCTTCTGTAGGGAACAAGTCTAACTTGTCTGTACAACAGGGCCTCAGAGAATTGGAGACTGTAGCTGATGCCTTCCGGCCTGAAGCCTTCTGGTTCCATCTAAGACCCCAGAAAAAGTACTTCCAAACACTCCGAAATCTAACAAGATGCTTCAGAATCCACCCTGGAGCCACCTGTTCATCAGAGAAAAAGGCGGCCTGGCTGACAGACTGGAGTTGGAGTTCAGGGAGAGATGGCGGTGGGCAGATAATCCCACTTGATACAGAATCGACTCCTGCAGGGGAAAGCTTGGTGTGCCAACCTTGGGGGAAGACTGAATTCTGCCACATGATCTGCAGGACCCTCAGCTGACAACAGTTTGCGTGTTGGTCAGGGGAGGGTGAGGCTGGGGAGGGTAAGGCGACTCATCCACAGCAAGCTCTTCTTTACGAAGGAGGCTGTGAGGAAAATCCTACTGGTACTTGACCACCTGGGGGTATTACAATCCTTCTTCCTAGGACCCATCTCAGCAGAAGGGGAAAATATTTGCTATTCTGTAAAAGTAAAAGTTAATTAACTATTATTAAAACATGCCCTTGAACGTAATGACATTCTTTATTTTTTCATTTACATATCGCAAGCCTTCAACTGATGGTAACTCCTTGAGCTGACTCTTCAACTTTATTTCATTTGTGCAGTTTTAAGCACTTCTTTCGTCAAATACGCATGCAGATTCACAGCGAGTCTTAAATGTAATAGGCAATTTTGCTGGCTGAGTAGGCTAGAACATTGGACTTGGGGTCAGAAGACCTGGGTTCAAAGGCCAGACCTGCTATCTACTACCTGGAAGATCCAGAATAAGTCATTTAATTTCTCTGACTCTCGTCTGTAAAGTGGAATAATCCCCACCCAGCCACCTTTACAGAGTTATTGTGAGGACTGAGTGAGATGTCTGTGATAGCCTGTTGTAGACTGTAAAACACATAAGGGGATGTTGAAACAAAAACAAAATATGTTGGATAGTTCTTGGACTTGAAGGTAGAACCTCGGGTTGGACATCCGTGGCTTGGGACTACCAACTGTTCTTTCACCTCTCTGCCAGCATCAGCAGTTTGGCGTGCCACCTCACCCCGACTCTTGTTCAGTGTCATTAAGGTGGGGTCTGGGCACACTGGACTCCCCAGAGCCACAGTGATTGTTTCAGGGATGGGAATGCAAGCCGGTCAGAAGCAATGAGAAGCAGTAGGCCTTATCCTGGGATATCCAGTAAGGAAACTCACACTTTCCACGGGGATTCAAAGCTGAGGCATGTATGGCCTGAGGCTGAGGCCACATCTCATGGGTCTGACAGGTGAGCCCATCTGAGAGCAAAGTTAAGAGAGAGGCAGGCAGAGAAGAGAGACGCAAGTGCTGAGGGTATCTTTGGAGCCTCTGGATCCACACTTTTCAGTGCCGGGTACTACCAAGTTTCTTTTTTATTAAAGCCAATATGGGCAAGATTTCTATCATTTGCAGCCGAAAGGGTCTAATACACAACCTGAATGAAGATGGGAATGACGAAGAATCAGTATCAGTTTCCAGTTTTGTTTCCCAAGGGAAGACACTGTCCTCTGTGCTCTGCTTTCTACCCAAGAGCCATCAGCTACACCTGGCCTCCGCACAGGGCTTATGCTGAGGGCGGTCCAACTTCTGCACAAGTGCAACTGCTCAGGGGAATATTAGCAGTGGCCTTTCCTATTCTAAGTGCCCAGGCCTCTGAGTTCTTCAAGAATTCCTTCCTTGGGATGCCCTTGGGTTTAGGTGTGTGAAGCCAGGATGCCTGGAGCTGCGACAGCGAGGAGCCAGCTAAGTGCTGAGGCTGGCGGAAAAATAAGAAAGACCTGGGTCCCTGACAGCTGTACTGGGCAACCTCGGGACTGCTTAATCTCCTTGATATCTTCTTGACATGTGAGCTACTAATTTCCTGTATCGTTTAAGCCATTTTGATTTGGGTTTTCTGGCACTTGCAACCAAGAGCCCCCTAACTGACAGGAAGCTCACTTCAAGCTTCTCTCTTCCTTGCAACTTTCCCAGATCATGCCACCTCCCCAGCACTGCCCGCCCCAGTACACATTCACTGGATTCTCTGTCAATAGCAGGAAAGTGAAAGTTTTCTTCCCAAGTGTGGGTTTCTGAAGCACAGTGTTGAGGAGATGTTGAGGCCACATTTGGCTTGAGCAGGGAACAGTGTCGCGGCGGTGTCTGCTACGAACTTAGGAGGAGGCTTATCCAGCTTCATGTGACTAAACAAAACTCCTGATTTTGCTGCCCAAACCTGTTCATCCTGTGTTCTTCTAAGGCTCAGCAGCATCTCCATCTTATCAGTTACTCAGGCCAAAAACCTGGAATTCACCCTCGACTTCTCTTTCTCTCACACTCACATTCAGTGTGAAAGGAAATGCAAAAAAAGATGTTCTTTCTCCCAAAAAACTCTTTCCTCATTCCCAGACTTCTTTCAAATCTCTGCTTCAAAGTTACCTTAGAGGGGATGTCTCTGACCACCCACCTAGAATAGCAGCTCCTTCTATCCCTCTTACTCGGCTTTATCTTTCTTCATAGCCCATCTGCCCTGATACATTTGTTTTTAAATCTCTTTAGGTGTCTGCTTCCCCATCCCTGAGAGCTGGGGCTCTGCCTTATTTGCTAATGCACCTCGAGATCCAGAGCAGCTCCAGGCACAGAGCAGGCACCTAGTAAACATCTGTTCAGTGGACAAACTCTTTTTTGCATCCTCCACCGCTCTCGGCACAGGATTTTGTACATACTAGGTGCTCACAAAGTTTGTCTATAATATGATCACGTCAGCACTTCAATTTCATTTCTGGCAGAAATGAAAGTTTCCTTGCTACATATGGACAATGACTGGAAAGTAGCACAGAAAAACAGAAATAGCAGTTAAGGGTGGAAATTTTTGTATGCTATATTCTCTAAACATTGTAATGACAGTACAATTAAAAGGCACAGGTATGTTATACTATCTAAGAACCATTTCAAAGAATTGTACATGTTCTTCTTAGCAGTGTCGGTTAAAGTAAAGCAGTCTGTGTTTTGTTAAAGGCACTGAAAAGTGAGACATGCAGAAAAAATTTCCCTCGAACGCCTTATCCCCAGAGACATCTACAGAGAGACTTCAAACCTTTATGAACGGGAACCCTCCTACACTGTTGGTAGGAATGTAAGTTAGTGCAGCCACTAAGGAAAACAGTATGGAGGTTCCTCATAAAACTAAAAATAGAATTCACAGAAAAACAGAAATAGCAGTTAAGGGTGGAAATTTTTGTATGCTATATTCTCTAAACATTGTAATGACAGTACAATTAAAAGGCACAGGTATGTTATACTATCTAAGAACCATTTCAAAGAATTGTACATGTTCTTCTTAGCAGTGTCGGTTAAAGTAAAGCAGTCTGTGTTTTGTTAAAGGCACTGAAAAGTGAGACATGCAGAAAAAATTTCCCTCGAACGCCTTATCCCCAGAGACATCTACAGAGAGACTTCAAACCTTTATGAACGGGAACCCTCCTACACTGTTGGTAGGAATGTAAGTTAGTGCAGCCACTAAGGAAAACAGTATGGAGGTTCCTCATAAAACTAAAAATAGAATTACCATATGATCCAGCAATCCCATTCCTGGGCATATATCCAGACAAAACTGTAATTCAAAAATACACATGCACCCCTGTATTCATAGCAGTGCTATACACGATAGCCAAGACATGGAAACAACCTAAATGTCCATCGACAGATGAATGGATAAAGAAGATGTGGTATATATATATACAATGGAATACTACTCAGCCATAAAAATAGTGAAATAATGCCATTTGAAGAAACATGGATGGAACTAGAGATTATCATACTAAGTGAAGTCAGAAAGAGAAAGACAAATACCATATGATATCACTTAATTGTGGAATCTAAAATATGACACAAATGATCCTATCTATGAAACGGAAAAACGGACATAGAGAACAGGCTGGTGGTTGCCAAGGGGGAGGGGCTTGGGGGAGGGATGGAGTGGGATGCTGGGTGTAGCAGATGTAAGCTTTTATACACAGACTGGATAAACAACAAGGTTCTACTGTACAGCACAGAGAACGATATTCAATATCTTATGATACACCATAATGGAAAAGAATATTTTAAAAATGTATATATAACTGAATCACTTTTCTGTACAGCAGTAGTTAACACAACATTGTAAATCAACTATACTTCAATAAAAAAAGAAAAAGAAAAAAAACCTCTATGAATGACTTTCTGAGAGCCGCAATCTTCAAGAGGTATTTGTGAAAATGCACAGTTGATATCACAATTGCTTTGTCTTCACGTGATATTTAATTTTCAATTTCATATATGATTTCATGGGGGTTAATTATCAAGAAGCAATACAGGTTAAACAATTTTTGCCTTAGACAGGATTGAGTCTAATCCTCCATCTTGGGCAGAATGCTTGCAAATATTCATACATCCAGCCAGTATTTTTCAAGAACTAACCACATTCCTGCTCAAGGAGCCCCTATTTCCCTAGGGAGACAAAGGGGTACCTATTTTTATAGGATTTCAGGGAAGAGGATGTGAGTTGGGCTTTGGAGGGGCACTGTTCAAGTCACTATTGTCCAGTTATGCACTGAGTATCTAGTACGTGCAAGGTGCTCTACCAGGCCCTGCAAATTCAGATATGGGGCTGTCCACAAGAAGCTTAAAATCCACTATGTGAGATAAGATCTGGAAAAAACTAACCTTAATAAAGAGGAGCAAAATGTCAAAGAAGAGAAAAGAAAAAGAAAAGAAGAGAAAAGAAAAACCACCCATGTTCTAAAGGGGTTCAGAGGAGGAGGAAGCACAGCTGACTGGAGAAATCAGGTGCGGCTTCGGGAAAACCATGACATTCTGTGGCCTAGAAGGAGAGGTGGGTGTGACAGGCAGAGATGTGGGATGTGTGGGTGGGGGTTATTCCAGGTAAGGGGAACCATGCACCCAAGGCAGGGAGGCAGCAGGGCGCAGGTGGTTCTGATCTGCTCAGGACGGCCAGTCCCAGCCTGTGTGCTCTGGGCAGCGCAGTCAGGGTGTGTGTGTGTGTGTGTGTGTGTGTGTGTGTGTGTGTGTGTGTGTGTGTGTGTGTGTGTGTGTGTGTGTGTGTGTGTGTGTGTG